>NW_015386734.1:737008-790538 GCF_001527695.2 Protobothrops mucrosquamatus | reverse complement strand
GACTGGCCTTGGCCTCAGAGAGGGCTCCCCCAAGTCCCCTCGGGCCAACCCCGAACCCCCTAAAAATTTGATAAAACACCCCTCTAAGAAGACTCTCAATTTTTTTCTCCTTAGTTCCCCTCTTGCTGTATACCACCTCTCGGGGTTCCACACCCCTTCATTGAGGTAGGCCCTTGGGATGGTATTGGGCCATGCCTGCACGATGGGGGAATCGCGCAGGGCCAGCAGTTCCTTCCTGGAATATAGTCCGGTCCACAACAGGAAGTCCAGCAGCAGAGAAGGGTGGGGGAAAAGTCCTCATGATGGATTTATCTTGGTCAGGGGCCTGAGATGGATAAAGAGAAAGTAGCAGCAGCAGTTTGTTGTTCTCGTTGTCCCCCATAGGGGGGAGGGGAATGGCAAAGTCAAAGTCAGCCGGGCCCCAACCACACGAACCTCCAGGTCCACGCCGGGCCCCCACCAACTCCACAGAGGCCGGCCGCAGGGTCTTCTGCTGGAGGGCCTCAGACCAAAATCAGCCCTCCCCCGGCGTTTGTGTTCTTCTCTGATCCAGGATCTGATTATGTTGACAGCAATGCTCACCCTCAAGGGCACTGAATGCAGATTTCCTGCAAATTTACCCTCTATATGTGCAGAGATTGGAAAGAGTTGGGAGCAGATCTGCCTGTGGAACATCAACTCTCTCTCTCTCTCTCTCTCTCTCTCTCTCTCTCTCTCTCTCTCTCTCTCTCTCTCTCTCTCTCTCTCTCTCTCTCTCTCTCGGTGCTCTTAATTAGTTAAAAAGGAGATCACACTGGCCAACAGCACCTAAATGCACTTAGTTGATCTTGAAAAACTTAACCAGTTGGTCAAACCTGGTTAATAGTTGGATGGCAGGCCATCAGAGAATCCCAGGACTGTAAACAAGATCAGAAAATAAAATGACTCAGCCTTCCATCCTTCCGAGCTTAGTAAAATGAGGATCTAGATTGTTGGGGGCAAGATGCTGACTCTGTAAACAGCTTAGAAAGGGCTGCAAACCACTGTGACACAGTTATATAAGTCTAAGTGCTATTGCTATAAACCACTTCATTGTTGTTGCCAAGGAAACTGCATGGGTGTGTCATAAGTCAGGATATCATGGGAGACTTATTTAGTTACTGTATTCCTGAATCTCATTATAGGTGCCCAGATTATGGTTAGAGTATATATAATTAAGAGTATACATAACTAAGACTAATGTGAGAAATGGAATGCCAGATGTGGTCTCAGTGACAATCCCTTAATTACACCCTGTTTGGATTATAGTAACGCACTTTGAAAAACATTCAGAAACCTCAGCAAGTCAAAGTGTGGCGGTGAGATTCTTGGTTAGAGATAACTGAAGGTAACAAGGTACAATGTTAAGTCCAACCACAATACTTTCTTATTTCAGGATTTTTATTTGCTCTTTATTTGTTTCCAGGTGCAATTAAAATGTTCCCAGACACAATTAAAATTAATTTAAAACCGGACTATTTGAAACAAGGCATTGTCCCAAATTATTCTAAGAAACTGTTCTCTTTCTCTAATAACAACTGGTGCTACATTTGGTAGGAAGGTGAGAGAAGACCTTCTTGCTTCCTACTCCTAAAGTATTGTTTCTCAATTGTGCCAACTTTAAGAGGTATGGGCTTCAACTCCCAGAATTCCCAAAACCAGTACTGGCTGGAGAAATCTGGGAGTTGACGTTCATACCTCTTAAAGCTGCTAAGGTTGAGAAACATGTTCTAGATATCGAACCTCCCTACTCAAGGATGTTAGGATAACTTTTCTTACTGGTACTTTTATGCTGATGTGTATTTTGTTTGAAAGAGGCTATTTATTAACTTTTCAATCTTAATTATAGTTTTATATTCTATCATATAAACTTATAGTATAAAAGTGACATTTACATAGATATGATAATACAAATAAGTGTGTGTATACAGTGTATACACACACACACACACACACACACATATATACACACCTACACACATGCTATACAGAATAAGAATGAGTATGTCATTTTCAGCTTTCAGTTTCTCATTTACTCTAAAGCAGAGGTCCCCAACCTTTTGGGCACCAGGAACCGGTTTCGTGGAGAAAGGTTTTTCCACAGACTGGAAAGTGGGTGGTTTTGTGTGCTGCCTGATAGGGCTTTGCTTGTTTGTGCGGACCGGTTGCTGGCATGCTGCGGCCCAGTACCGGTCCATGGACCGGGGGTTGGGGACCCCTGCTCTAAAGGTTGTCCCCATTCCATGTTGGTTGCATTTCCAGAGAAACATAGAAAGACAGACACACAGACACAGACATAGACATACACACACAGTGAATGCAAAATAAAACTGATATGCAACAAAGGTCCAATCTGCATATTTTGGAGAGAAGAGCACATTCAGCACACAATTAAAATAATTAAAATCTGGAGCAAATATTTTTCCCATGTTCGGTGGAGAAAATTGAGGGAGAATGGAAACAACTTCTGACATTTTTGTGCAAATGGTCATTCACTAATTCAAAAATCCATTCACTCACTCACTCACTCACTCACTCACTTAATTTAATAGATGGCTATCATTCCCAGATAGTCTTTTCTGTCTTAATATCACTTTTTGGAACAGACCAGTAACTACATATGTCTTGAAAAGTTTCAAAATGTTAAAGAAAATAGAAGTTGAGGAATTTTAAGATTAGGAGTAGAATGTGATGTAAATTCTAATGATCTCCTCTCCAACAGGAAACAAGCAACCATCCACACCTGACAGTGAAGAAGCCTCTATTACATTAAAAATATGCACAACACAGATATTGCTTTTCTGTCTTATTTGCATATTACTAATAAACTCTGCCTACAATATGTAACTGATTTGCATTCATCTTGTTTCCTTGTGAATAAAATGCATCTCCCACACAAGGAAGCACATAATTTCTTGAGCAGAATGTTTATTATTTCTTAGAGCTTTTTCATCATAACTGGTCCCACATCGTTGTTTTCACTGAGAAATCCATATTTTGTGGAGGATATATGAGCAGAGATGCACATGAATCAAAACAGCAAAAATCCCTTCCCTTCCCTTCCTTTCCCTTCCCTTCCGGTCCCTTCCCTTCCTCAAACTAAAAGAAATGATCTAGCTCTTATTCTAAGAGAAATATTTTAAATATTTCTAGTTAGGAATGTATCTATTAAAAATTAATTTAACTTGGCATCAGCCCTAATACTTAGCATTTATATAATACATTTCAATGTATTTGATCAGTAATTCTTACTGCTTCCTCCAAAGAATAGAAAGCATTATCATCTTCAGATTACAGGTGTAGAGTTGGGAGGAGGGGAAGGATAAAGCCAAGAGATGAGAAACATTATAAAGAATAAACCATGTAGTCTATTTAACTGATTTTTTTAATACAGAAGTAATTGCTGGAGGATGTAATCAGGACTAAAGGCAAAATAAGGCAGTATGATATTTTCTCTGATAGTTTTCCTCAGAGAATATGAAAGCCATCTTCAGACTGCTTCCCTACCCACCCACATATATGGGGAAAACAGATTATTATATTTTTACTCCAGGGAGTAAAGCAGCTGAAAGAGAAACAAATTTTAAGAAGAAAAGTGGCTGGCATCAAAAGACTGGATATTCCTTGTCCAACCCCTATTTCTGTTTCTGATTGTTTCAACACTTTTCAACACAAAGGATAGACTTGCAACTGAACCAATGTATAGTGTACCATGTAGTCTGACCTAAATCTATCCATTTTACTAGTGGCTGAGGAAGTTCCTGTCTTGAGTTCCCACTCTTAACTGCTTAGCTATACCAACCTTGCACGTTATACTCTGATACACCATTATGTGATGTAAAATGTTATATGTAGGTGCAATGCTTAGCAACATCTGACCGTTTAACCTTCTGAATCCATAGCATTTCAAAACTTGCTGAATTTTCCCTAAGATTGGAAATAACACTACAGATATAAAATGTGAATATGCTCGCATAGACTGGCAGCCAGCCTTAAAATATTGAAGAGCCAGGTTGGTCTAGTCGTTAAGGTACCAAGCTAGAATCTAGGAGACTGTGAGTTCTAGTCTCACCTTAGGCATAAAAAGCTGGCTGGGTGACTTTGGGCCAGTCACTCTCTCAGCCCAATGACAACAGGCTTGGGAACAAGATGGTTGATCAATTCCTGTTGCAGCCAATGGATCAACATTTGACCCCCCCCCAAAAAACAAACCAACCCCAGAATCTGTCCTTGCGGGGAAAAACACTAGGAAGGAAGAAAAACATATAAGAGGTGAAGGTACTGACAGCAAGCATGGAAAGTTAGGGAAATGTGGGCTGCTACTTTGTCTACATGTCACCTTTAAGGTGAGCTGATCAACTGATTTGAGAACATGGTTTCCATGACAGATTTTAAATCTATCCTTCTTACATTTGCCTCATTAGAATTATGTTTAAATATTGTCTAAACTACTGCATTCAAGGAGTTTTCAGTTGTAATAAGAATGTATAATAATTACCAACGGATTCAAACATTATCACCATTTTTCATTTTTTAAATTAGAAAAAAAATCCTTGAAATTAGGCCTTCAAGTTGCCTATGATTTGCATAGATGATAGAATCATTTATTGGAAAGAACCATTTAGTCTGCTGAAACCAATTCTTTGCACGAATCTAAATTAAAATATTTTTGACAGATGGCTGTCCAGCCTTTACTTCAAAATATCCAGGGAATGGAAACTTATCCCTCTCTGGGTAATTAGTTCTCCTGTCATGCTGCTCTTACTGTCAGGAACTTTTTTCCTAATATTCACTCAATCTGCCTTCCTGTAATAATGTAATCCAATATTCTGGGTCTTGCATTTTGGTACAATAGAAAGCATGATTTGACCTTCTTCTGTGTTACATTATTTCATGTATTTGAAGAAGTATATAAATATTCTCTTCCAGTTCTCAAGGCTCAACATGTCCACTTCTTTCCATCTCTATTCATGTGAGTTATAGAATAACAGAGATGGAAGGGACCCTGGAGGTTTTCTCGTCCAATCCCAAGCTCAAGCAGGAGACCCTATATTCTTCTTCTTAAAAGCCTCCAGTGTTGGAGCACCCACAATTTCTGGAGGCAAGCTGTTCCACTGTTCTAACTGTCAGAAAATTTTCCTTATTTTAAGGCTGGTTCTCTCCTTGATTAGTTTCCATTCATTGGTTCTTATCCTGCCTTCAGGTGCTTTGGAAAATAGTTTGAACCCCTTTTCTTTGTGGCAGGCCCTTAAATACTAGAACACTGCTATCATGTCACCTCAATCCTTTTCTAACGAATTGTCTAATGACTAGACAAACCCAATTCCTGTAACTGTTCTTCATATGTTTTAGCCTCCAGTTCCCTTATCATCTTTATTGCTCTTCTCTGCACTCTTTTTAGAGTTTCAACATCTTTTTTATATTGTGGTGATCAAAATTGGGTGCAATATTCCAGGCTGGTCCTATGGGATTGGAATTCTCTCAGTACAAGATGAAAAAACAATATACAGCCAGAGGTGACTCCTGAAAACTAAAGAATCAGTGCATACTAGGTTCCATAGTCTCATATACTGTATGTGGTTTTTCTATGGATTGGCTCTTAATTAATATTTTGAAAAAAACAAATACTTAATTTTGTATTAAAGTAAGTTGAGTTTGTCATTGTAAAAACAAATCTTGGTTACATTTCAGTTAAACTCCATCTGATATTGTTCTTTCTAATTAAATACAGGTGCACGTTGTTAGATATTGCAGAAATGTCAGTTCTTTATTTCAAAGACTTGTAATCAACAAAGTAAAGATTGCTTTAAATGGGTGACATTAGTTTCAAATAGGACTTGGAAGAAATGCTTTAGACTTCTTCAAGCCTGAAGAAAAGGAACTTTAAAACTTTGATGGGTATTAACATTTCTTAAAGCCGTGACATTTCTGTTTTTGAGGAAGTTGGGCTACTTTAATAAACAGTAGAGAGGTGCATTTGTTGAAATCCAAAGCAGTTCTTCCAAATCATCTTCAAAGTGAACATACTTTAAATATCTATATCCTGATGTTTCTTTGCCATTTAATTATCTTCAGGTTATACCCTTTATATGTGAAAATCAGTATGTTCAATATGTTTTTTTAAGAAAGGAGACCTTGAATGAATGTTCCCTTAGGCATCAGGGGTACTTGATTATTTTGGAACTGATAAATACATTTAGTATTTTTAGCGTGTTGTAGGTACTCTTACAAAATGGTTGTTGGAGATCTGCACTTTCCCCAATGAGCACAAGAAAAATACATGCTCAGTTGTAAGAAAATAAACTGGTAAATTTTCATCCTTCTAAATTCCCTAATCCCTGAAGGATGTTTGGTCTTTTTGTACTTCTTTTTTTCAGGACAGAAAGACATAATGAGTGGGGTGCAATTCTTAGTCTAGTGGACTACAGAACATTGATCCATACTATTCCTTCCTCCCATGAGATATTACACACTTTGTATGTATCTATATGAGTAGGGCCACATACTAATTGACCTTGGTCAGCACGGAACCTACGAAGCCTGGCTTAGCAGCAGTACATGTGAGAATGATCTGGGAGTTCTAGTAAATCACAAACTGAATTTGAGACATCAGTATGTTGAAATTGCTAAAAAAAAAGGGGGGGGGAGTTATTTTGAAATATACTGCAATAAGCATAGAATTCAGCTCAAGGGAAATAATTACCCACTCTATTTACTCTGGTCAGTCTACACTTGGAATACTGGATCCAGTTGTGTGCACTACAGTGTACAAAAATCATCAATAAAATAAAGTGAGTTAAGAGGAGAGCTGATATGGTGGTGGGTTGAACTGGCAATCAAGCCCTATGAGAGAATGACTGAAGGCTGTCATACATAGGGGCAAGTAGACCTACTATTGTGGTCCTAAACAATAAAGCTAGAACTGCTGGTTGAGTAGATTCAGACAGACATTGGGAGGAACTTCCTGAAAATGAGACAATGGATTAGGCTCTTTCAGGATGTGATATGTTTCCCTTAACTAGAATCTTCAAATAGAGGCTGAATCTGTCCACATCTTGAGCAAACCCTGCACCAAATAGGAGATTAAGCTAAATACATTACTTTCCAGCTCTATGATTCTATCAAACCCCAGGTCAACATGAAATTCTCAGAGAATGTATTGCAAATCCCTACTACAGCAAACTTGGAATGCCTTTGTTGTTCTTCCAGGGCCATGGCAGTTTACATAGGAAGGCAGAATATTCCACAAGGGAGTGGGTAGTGCACCAGCACAATCCAATTTCATTTTGATGCCATGGTTACCTTCCACAAAATGAAATGTATTCTTATTCCTAAATGGTAAGAGCCTGGTGAGAGACATATCTAATTACTTCTTTCAAATGCAATTGATTCACTTTCATAAGACATATGCTATTTTTTTTCAATGGAACCCTTATTGTTATTATAATACCTGTTGAGTGATACCACTAACAGACCTGGCTTTTCATTTCGAAGTACAAACAGCTGTGCAACAGATTGTCTGAACAGTCTCTGTAGCAGAATGCAACATGGATCACTGACACAAAGGCAACACCATACCAGCTGGGTCTATGTCTGAAAAAAATAGTCTATTCCTAGATGATTTACCTGTTTTCAACTTTGTCACCTTGGTGTTTTGACTATCCATGAAATAAAGTTAACAGTTAAAACTAAAAATGTATCTGGCCTTCCAGAAGGAGTCAAAATGGCCATTTTTAAATGATGGTGACTTTATTAGCAGGAGGTATTTCTAAATACATTTTAAAATCTTTGATTATTTATTTGCAATATATTTGCATTCTTTTCCGTAAAGTAGGCTGAGCATCGTAAGAGAGAATCTCTTAAAATGTATTCATATGTCGAGAATCTAAATTTCCTAATCATAATCATATCAGTGAAAGTAAAACTGTTCTTAAAAGAATGTTTTATCATAGAAAATGGTGTTCCTTTAAAAGGGATTCAATGGGGAAAAAATGATATAAAAAGAAGCTGTAAAATTACACACAACACTTTGAATATTCAAAACAGATAGTTTTCTATATATTCAAGAAGCATTTTTTTTCTTTTTCTTTCTTTTCTGCTTTAACTATGCAAAATGGAACAAAATCACCCTTTTGGAATTCTGCAACTGTGTTATGGCTGCAAAACCAGTAATTTTCAATATTCCAATAGGTTTATAGAAAATGCATTTGAACCTAACTTATAATTGGAGATCCAGTTATGATAAAAACAGCCTAAAATGCAGGAGTAAAAGAACCTTTTCAACTAATTATAGCTAATTTAGTTCAGAATTGTGGACGTGATCATTTTTCTCCTATATGTATAGTTTAATTATGCTAAATATTCATGTCTACATTTTTGGAGAAGATAAATATTATCAATCCTTTTCAAAATAAACATGTATTTTCTGTAGATTGGATTCATATGTAATTTTGCATGTTTTTCCTGGTGATCCCTTTCTTTTGTTTACCTTCTTCCTTCCCTAACTTATTGGAAGGCCCTCTTTGGATAGGGATTCCTTTAAAATGTTGTTTATACTATGCAAGGCACACTAATGCTTTAACTGAATGCACGCTACGCTTTATTAAAGGTACTTGGCATCTGCAAATCTGAAAAAAAAGTGCCCTACTTTAAGAGTCGCATTCATTTTAATGAGTGGGTTCCTTAAAGTAGAAGTATTTTTCTTTCTTTCAATCTAAAAAAAGGCGGTGGGTTGGTTTTTTTAACTTGCTCCCTTTGAGTCAGTTTTTGATTCCTGGCAACTGCCTGGACTACTCCCTACAGTTTTCTTGGCAAGACTTTTCGGAAGTGGGTTGCCACTGCCTCTTTCTGAGGATTGAGGGACATTGACTGACTCAGGGTCACAAAACTGGCTTTGTGCCTAAGGAAGGACTAGAACTCACACACCACAACATTAAACTGGCTCTCATCTGCAAAATATCCTGCTTCTTTAATTAATATAGAACTCAGTGGTTGTGCTTGGACAAGGTCCAAAGCACATCTTTCTAATTATTTTCAAAGCATGCATAGCCTTAATAGATATATAAAACACTTCTGAGTTTGCCTTGTATCGTTTAGGACTAAATTAGATGGTCTGTAAATATAATATAAACTTTCTTGTTATTTTTGTTTCTAGATGAGACTGTGGTTCTTAGAACTAGGGGAAGCCTACCAGCATGGGTATCCACAGGAGAACAAAGAGTAGAATGTGGTCATTACTAAAAGCCAACATGGGTTTGTCAAAAACAGATCATGCCAGACAAACCTTATTGCATTCTTTGACCAAGTGACAAAATTAATGGATCAGAGGAATGCTGTGGATATAATTTACTTGGACTTCAGTAAGGCATTTGATAAAGTAGATTACAACCTACTACTTGATATGATAGAAAAATGTGGGTTAGACAGCATCACCACCAGATGGATTCGTAGCTGGCTGACCGGCTGTACTCAGCATGTGGTCCTCAATGGAACTGCATCTACATGGAGGGAAGTGTGTAGTGGGGTGCCCCAGGGCTCTGTTCTAGGCCCAGTACTCTTCAACATCTTCATCAATGATTTGGACGAGGGGGTAGATGGGGAACTCATCAAATTTGCGGATGACACCAAGCTGGCAGGAATAGCCAACACTCCAGAAGACAAAATGAAATTCAATGGTGAAAAAAGTAAGGTTCTACATTTAAGCAAGAAAAACGAAATGTACAGGTATAGTATAGGGGGTACCTTGCTCAATAGTAGTAACTGTGAGAGGGATCTCGGAGTCCTAATGGACAATCACTTAAATATGAGCCAGCAGTGTGCTGCAGCTGCCAAAAAAGCCAACACAGTGCTAGGCTGCATTAACAGAGGGATAGAATCAAGATCACGTGAAGTATTAATACCACTTTACAATGGTATTAATGCCTTAGTAAGGCCACACTTGGAATACTGCATCCAGTTTTGGTTTCCACGATGTAAAAAAGATGCTGAGACTCTAGAAAGAGTACAGAGAAGAGTAAGAAAGATGATTAGGGGACTGGAGGCTAAAACATTTAAGGAACGGTTGCTGGAATTGGGTATGTCTAGTTTAACAAAGAGAAGGACGAGGGGGGACATGATAGCAGTGTTCCAATATCTCAGGGGCTGCCACAAAGAAGAGGGAGTCAAGCTATTCTCCAAGGCGCCTGAAGGCAGGACGAGAAGCAAGGATGGAAACTGATCAAGGAGAGAAGCAACTTAGAACTAAGGAGAAACTTCCTGACAGTTAGAACAATTAACCAATGGAACAACCTGCCTCCAGAAGCGGTGAATGCTCCAACACTGGAAGTTTTTAAGAAGAGACTGGACAGCCATTTGTCTGAAATGGTGTAGGGTTCCTGCCTGAGCAGGGGCTTGGACTCGATGACCTCCAAGGTCCCTTCCAACTTTATTATTATTATTATTATTATTATTATTATTATTATTATTATTATTATTATTATTATTATTATTATTATTATTATTATTATTATTATTATTATTATTATTATAATATAACTGCATCAGGTGTCATGGTGCAAGTATATAATTGAATCATTTGCCCAATGGGATTGCGATCACATTATCGTCATTTTGATTTGGCTTGCTAGAGATGCTGCTGCATATAATTTCCCCAGACCTCTGTTTTTTTTAAAAAAAAAATCCATACATTTTATTTGTGCTTGCCTCGCTCTACTTAATCATAGGCCAACCATGCTAAGATATCAGAAGAAAGCATTGGTCCTTATTTGGCAAATACTTCTACTGATTCTTTAAATTGTAGTGCCTTGACACTGATAATGGTTTGTTAGGAATCCTTTAGTCATTTACAAATCCCCAAGTATCATGATTGACTGATAGTACTTGTACCTTCTTAGCTGGATTAGGAAAACAATATATTTCCAAATATACTTGTATTATATTTGGACTATACAGGTGGTCCTTGACTCACAACAGTTTATTTAGTGAACGTTCAAATTACAGTGGTCCTGACTTATGACCATTTTATAACCACTGCAGCATCCCCATAGTCATGTGATCAAAAAAATTCAGAATTCAGATGCTTGACAATATTTAATTGCAGGGTCACGTGATCCCCTTTTGTAACCTTCTGACAAGCAAATTCAATGGGGAAGCCAGATTCACTTAACAACTTCTTACTAACTTAACAACTGCAGTGATTCACTTAACAACTGTGGCAAGAAAGGTCATAACATGGGGCAAAAATCAACAAATGTCTCACTTAGCAACAGAAAATTTGGACTCAATCATGGTCGTAAATATTTTCAACCTCTCATTGCAGCAGGCAGTGGTCCCATCATGTTTTAAGATGGCCATCATCTTGCCAGTGCCAAAAAAGTCCACAATTACAGGCCTCAATGATTACCGTCTGGTTGCACTGACATCCACCATCATGAAATGCTTTGAGAAGCTGATAAAGGACACAATTGTATCTAGCCTCCTGCCAGCTTTTGACCCGCTTCAGTTTGCCTACTGACCAAATCGCTCTATGGAGGATGCTATTTCTTCCGTTCTCCATCTGAGCCTGAAGCATTTAGAGGAAAGAAATACTCATGTGCGAGTTTGTCGACTTCAGTTTGGTGTTTAACACAATCATTCTCCAGCATCTAGTAGACAAACTGGGCCTTTTAGGCTTAAACACTCCTTTGTGCAACTGGATTCTTGATTTTCTTACCAACAGGCCCCAATATGTGCGAGTTGGAATAAATACCTCTAATACCATTTTCTTAAGCACAGGTTCTCCTCAGGGCTGTGTCTTAAGTCCGCTGCTGTTCACCCAGTTGACCCATGACTGTTGTGCTAGGTTTGCCACCAACCATATTGTGAAGTTTGCAGATGATACAACAGTAGTGGGCCTTATTCAGGATGACAAGGTGGAAGCTTACCGCAAGGAGGTTGAAGGGTTGGTGAACTGGTGTAAAGAAAACAGCCTAGTTTTAAATACCAGAAAAACTAAAGAGATCATTGTTGATTTCAGAAAAGGCAGGCACAGCCACACTTCTCTGTGCATTAATGATTCACCTGTGGAGATGGTTACCAGCATCAAATTCCTGGGTGTGCAGCTAACGAGTAAGCTGACTTGGTCACTCAACAGTGAGAAACTGGTGAAGCAGGCACAGCAGTGCCTGCATTTTCTGCACCGCATGAGAAAAGCACATCTTCCTTCCCCTGTCCTGACCACTTTCTACAGGGGGACAATCGAGAGCATCCTGTCATACAGCATCAAAGTCTGGTTTGGAGGCATCACTGATTCAGACAGGAAGGTGGTGCAGAGAGAGGTGAGAATGGCCGAAAAGATCATTGGCAGTTCCCTCCCTCCCATCCAGGACATAGCACAGAAGTGCTGCTTGAGCAGGGTCTGTAAGATTATCTGGGACACTACACATCCTCTTCACGACCTGTTTTCCTTGTTACCTTCTGGGAGGAGGCTTGGTGGTATCCGAAGCAGAACATCCAGATTCAGCCATTCCTCCTTCTGTTATATATTCAAGATGGACAATATTTAATATTTATTTGCTATGTAGAGATGTGGGTCTATACATATGTTGTTCATACTATGTTTAGGTGTGTGTCATGTATGTGTTTTACTTTGAGAGCGGGCAACTAAATTTCATTTTTGATGTGTGCCATTGTGCCCACAGTATAAAAATGACAATAAAGGTTATCTTATCTTATCTTCTTTGAATACAGGATCCTACTTCAATGATCAATCCACCCCAAATCCGTATTTTATTATTCATTTATTTATTCAAGATATAAAACCAATATCCACTCTTTGTTTAAAAGCCTTATTTACCATGCCGCCATGGAAAGAGAAATGGAGAGAGAATTCTCTTTATTTTTATTTTTTTAAATGGTGCTTGGAAGTACTGCAGAATCTTCACTAATGAAGATTGGCAATGGAATGGCGGAAAAGGAAGTTTTTTCCTTACTAATTGGAGCAGGATGGCGGCTTTCTTTCCAATCCATGGATCTTTAAAAGAGAAGGAGGGTGGGATTAAGGTGTAGTGGGAGGGGTTTGTAGAGAGTAAAATTCATATTTGCCTTCCTTCAGACAAGGCTTAAAAGTCTCCACTGGTCATTTCAAAGCAGAAGACCAGAAAGTTCTGTCATCATCTCAGATCATGATAGTTACAGGTAATCTTCAACTTATGACCATAAATGAGACTGGGAAATGTATTCCTAAGCAGGCAGTTGTTTAAGAGATGCTTTATGTGATTGTGACTTTTGACCCCTCTCCTGTCAACTTCTCCCTTGACTTTCCTTGTCAGAAGCCAGCTGGGAAGGCCACAAAGGGTGATCATGAGACTCTAGGATACTGCAACCATTGTAAATGTGTAATGGCTGCCAAGCATTTGATGTCATGGTTCCAACAGATGAAACTCTTCAAAAGAACTTCAAGGCATTGTTTACCTTAAAGAATCTTTTATTCGAGAAACAAATTATCAACACTACATAGTTAAAGCCAAAAACTGAATTCCCCTCCCCTTGGCACAAAGTAGTAAAGCACAATTTCCTCCTCCAATTAACAGTCATAAATCATATTTCCCAATTAGCTTGAAGTGCAGGCTTTCTCCCCAGCTCTCCAGCCCACCAAATCTTTACCAACTCTGAGCACAATAACCTTGGATTCCCACGGCTGAGTTATTATTGTTATGACTAGCTTGACTCTCATCCACATTCCTCCTCCCAGCATCAACGAACTCTAAAAGCGATAGAGAAAAGATGGCTAAATTTCCATCTGTTGTCAAAGCAAGAACATCAGATGTTAGCAGCATTGACATCTGAATTATGATCACATGACTGCAAGGACACTGTGCTGGTTGTAAGTGTGAGGACTGGTTGCTGGTCACTTTTTAAAATGCTGTTGTAACTTCAACAGGTCACTAAATAAATAGTTATAAGTAGGAGACCACCTAAAGTGATTTTTTATTCTTTTTTACATTTTTAAAATGTAAAGTGTTTCAAGTATTCTAAGATGTTAACTGGCAAATGTGTGGTTTTTGAGAACCTTCCAGATATGTTTGTCACACTTTCCTCTAACATATGCAACCATACATAGCTCCTACTCTTCTATCAAATATGTTCCTGTGACATTTATAGATCTGCTTTTAAATTATTTTCTAATGTTACTCCTTACTCTTTTAAAACACAACTAGGGAGACACATACTGCATGTAAGACAACTTTGAGTTGATTTGATTCAGCATGAATTTCACTTCCTTGCTTTTGACAAGAAGAAGTGGAATACATCACATTAAGGAGGGATGAAAATTTACTATTCTTTAGTTTTCTAAAACAATTTTCAGAAATCGACAACTTTTTTTATAAAAGGGAAAGAAACAATTTAAGCTTCAAATATGCTGAAGATAGAAAGATTTGCCCATTCGCTATCTGTCTGTCTGTCTGTCTGTCTGTCTGTCTGTCTGTCTGTCTGTCTGTCTGTCTATCAAGTTTCTATACTGCCCAGCTCACATAAGTCATCTAAATGATTTTTAAAGATTGTGTACAATCAGAAAGTAGGAATTTGACCCTTTTTTAGACCAATGTTTCTTCACCTTGATAATTTTATGACATATGGACTTCCACTTCCAGAATTCCCCAGCCAGCATGCTGTAGTCTAAATAGAGTCTAACCCTTCACTCAGTGCAGGCATCATTATGAAGTTAGGTTAGAAAATCCAGAATTCATGAAATAATAATATGTAGCTACAATAAATATACTCTCTATAAATATGCCTCACTATCATTCGGCAGCTTAATCTACACAACTTTATTACATTCAGAATTAAACAGGCATGTTGTCTGAGTGCCAGGGAGCATGTGAATAAACAAAACACTGGGTTGGTTAATCTGTGGCAACACTTTCCCTATAGATAGCAATGGGAAAAGAAATTGGGGATTCTGCAGATGGATACATTTTGCAATCAAACCTTGTCTCCCTACTGGGGGCTCTCTAGGAGTTCTGATTCAAGGTTGTGTAATACGGGAGATACAAATCTAGAGAGCTTGCAGGTGGCTGAAAGAAAGTTGATGACAAATCTCTTAACAATCTAACTTAACATAAAGCAATCTGCAGTCACAGGAGATAATGCCATTCTATTCAGATTAAATGATTATAACCATATTAATCTAAAAACAGGCTAATGGACCATTAGGACAGCCAGCTCGTCAAGAAAGCCCATCTCATTATCCCACCTTACAAATCCAAGTGCACAAGCTCAATTTGATCCTTATGGCTGGCAAGGAATGTAATTATGGACTACTAAAAAAAAGCACATCAAATGCCTGGACAGAACTGTGTGGGAGGCAATACCCTTGTCATCTCACCAGATAAGCAGGTTTTGTTGTGTGCTGCTCAGTATTACAATCAAGAAAACATTTTCCTTGGCTGAAGACGGCACCAGCTTTTACTCCTCAAATAGAATGACAGGAGCAGCACAGGAGTTGTTGCCTTAATTGGAACTTGTTTTCTTAAATGACATCTTTTTGCATAGGTGGAAATTATTCTTCCCAATGGACATGCAACTGAATTTGTGAGGAACCTAGAATTTTAAATATTAGAAATAACATAGTGTTGGGGGTGGGGTAGAGTAGATATGTCCATACTTAATGTATATCTATATAAAAATGTTTCCATAACCAATAGGCAGAAGCAACATGATAATAGCAATGTAGGCATCTGTCAGGATGCCTACAAGGGGACAGATATTTGGACCATCACTAAAGGTTGACAAAATGATAACTTTGGCGTTAGTTGGGATGGCTTCACCCATTACTAAGAGAAGAACTGGACATTCTATAAGATATAAGGGCATCTTATTTTTCCTCCTCTTTTTTCCATGACGGTCTGATAAAACCCCATGTTTCATATCCTTGATCTAAGACAGTCAATGAAATGAAACGGGTGGAAACACTTGGATAAAAATGATGACACCAAGTTCATGGAGCTCCAAGAATTCCACAGTTCAGCACTGAGCAACATATATTGCCCTCATCTGTTTTCGTTTTATAAGAGAAGTAAAACTCTAAGCCAAACTCTATTTCTGCCCAATGATACCTCAGAAAGCTAATGTATACTTCATAATATATAAATGACAGTGAGTGCTTTTTTATTCTGGGTAGGTGCATTGGGAAGCCATTAATACATTGTGAAATAAACACTTTCTTTGACACGATAACAACATTTTTGACAGATGAATGTTTGTGATGGAAAATGTAAATTGTGAAGAATCTTTGAGAGGCTACTCAGATGAAAATAAAAAACTTTAAATTACCTATGGCATTCTATAAAATGAGTGGGTGGGTTATTAGGCAATGTGCTGGGAGCTGAGGTCTGCATATCAATAGATATGATCTTAGTTGTGCACACCAGCAGTAGGCATGGTGATTGCCAGCTTCCTCCTTGCCACACCCAATTCACATTACAAGACTCATTCCATGTATCACCCACACATCCACGCACCATAATTGTATTCCTTCTGGCTTTCTGCTCAATTTTGGTCTTGCAATAGTTTGGTGATTCAGCCAGAGTTACACTGGTATCATCTGAAGTATGGGCTGCAGGTTGCCCATATGTGCAATAAATAATCTCATCAAAGAAGGAGGGATAGAAAAGTGTTTCCATCTTCCATGGCTTATCTAAAGAACATAATGAGTGGTAATCTTGGGATTGACAAAAGGAAATTTGTAATCAGACAACAAACAAAAAAAATGGCATGTGCTGTCCTAAGATATTAATGTAGCTATTATTTTGTTCAGTCTTTTTGTCACTTCTGAATCTGAAACATAACTTCACTGGGCTTGTCTTCCAGGAACCAGTTCTTTGAATTCTTGTACATTCTTGCTTGTGCCATTAGTGATAATATAGTATTTAGCCACTTAGTCTTCTGCTGGCCTCTTTGTGATGACTTTTCCCCCAAACATCATAGTCTTTTTCAATGATTCTCGCTGTCTTATTATTAATGCTTCCAGTGAATAATTTGGATTTCTTGATCAAATACTGAATTCTTTTTTCACAGAAAAAATATCCAGAACAACAGTTCAAAGGCATCAATGTATCTTTAAATGTGATCTCTCTCCATCTTAATATTTTGTCTAGCTCTGTCAGAGTCTTTCTTGCTGGATCCTGGGACATGTATATTTGCCTTCGTTTGTGAGAGACTTTCTTCCATGTAGCAGTCATTTCTTTATTTCAGGGCTACTATCATCATCCATGAGATTGTTTTTGAATCCTGTGGGTTTTTTTTTCTTGAAGTTCCTTGGAGAGAGGAAGATAAAATTTGTTAGTATTTTAACTTTTTTATCCAAGTAGTTAATATTTCAAATTCTCTCTAACCTAATTTGCATTAGGTTAGCACAGTGCTTTTTTTGTTTAAAAAAAAAAAAAAGGTGCCGGAACTCACACATATCATACAACCCGCCTTGCCTACCCTATAAGGTTCCATCCCAAAAAGGTGCCAGAACTCCGTTCTCGGCATTCTATGACAAAAAAAGCCCTGGGTTAGCACTATGATATTGAGCATTAGACCATATTTTTTGCACACTTCTCTTTCATTTTCAACAAGACTTTTACCAGTCATCAAAGTGATATCATCAGTGTGTCTTCGCTTGTTGATGTTTCCACCAGCATTTTTTAATTGCAGGTCCTAGTCCAGCATTTCTCATGATACATTCTGCATATAAGTTAAATCAATAAATCTTTATGTACTGCTTTCCCAATTTTGAATCATATAGCTGCTCCATGTTCTATTCTAATTGTTGCTTCTTATTCATCATACATATTCTTCAATAGGTGGATAATTGTCCAGGTATACCCATATTTCTAAGGGCTATTCATAATTTGCTGTAATTTACATTGTCAAAAATGTTTGTATAATCAGCAAAGGAAAAATAGACCTCTTTCTACATTTATATCTTTCTATATTGACTAGAATTGCTAGGTTTGCTACCTATTATTTACCTTCACTATTATGCTTTTTCAATTATCTGTTGAATGTGATGTTGGATTTCCCTGCATCTCTAAAATCAGCTTGTTCATCCGGTAGTTCTCATTACATGCAGTGTTGAAGTCTGGATTGTGAAAGCTTGATCATTACTTACTACAAATGAGATAATTATAATAGTTTGATATTTTGATCATTCTTTAATGCTGCCATTTTTAAACATTGGGATATAAATGGATTTTTTTCCTAGTTCGGCTATTGCACTCTTTTCTGTACCCATTTACAAATGGCAGGTTACACTTGAACTAAATCAGCTTGAAAGGTTTTCATCTATTCCTGCAGCTTTGTTATCATGTTTTCTAGAGGTAATTTAATTTTACTTCCTATAACATTTGGCTCAAATTCAATAATGAAATCTTCATAAGTATTGTATTAACAATTTTGATACATTTTTGTACAGTTCCTTTTAACATTTTCTTTCTTCTCTAGAGTTTTGCCTTATCTTTTATTACCTATGTATAAATAGCAATAGCACTTAGACTTATATACTGCTTCATGGTGCTTTTCAGCCCTCTCTATGTGGTTTACAGAGTCAGCCTATTGTCCCCAACAATCTGGGTCCTCATTTTACCGACCTTGGAAGGATGGAAGGCTGAGTCAACCTTGAGCTGGTGAGAATTGAACTGCCAAACTGCTGGCAACCGGCAGCCAGCAGCAGTAGCCTGCAATACTGCATTCTAACCACTGCACTAGAATTATTTTGATTTCTATAATTTTTGTAAATAAATATTTTGAATTTTAATTCAATTGATATCCTAAATTTCTTCGTATTGCATAATTACATATAACTCTTTTTCTCCTGGTCTTCTCTTGAACTTTGGCTTTCATTAAGTACATTTTGCTCCAATGGCTCACTTTTGCTTTCTGCCTTTCTTTATCTATTTTCAACAAATCAGTGGACAGCCATTTTACCTTCTTTGGCTTTTTTGTATTGTTGAGATATTTCTGTTCACTTCATCTTTAAAGATATCATGAAGTTTAGATCAGAGATCCCTGGACACTCTATTTATCAAACTGAATCTAGGAAATCTGTTGTTTACCTTCACTGCATAATCATATGGAGATAGTATTTTGTGGATCTGATATTATTGTGTTTTATTTAGTTGAAGTTGAACATTCAGACTCTGTGCATCCAGAAACAATTGGTTGACAGCTGTTTGAAACAGATTATATAAAGTTAGTACAGACTGTGAGATTTATTAAACAATTGCTAAATACCAGCCTGTACATAAATCCTTACAAGTTAAATACAACTCTCTTTAACAAATAAAGAAAGAATGAAAAGACTAGCAGCATCAATAGAAATTTTGTACCTTCTCTTATCATACCTCATTCTAACAGAAATAGAGATAGGTTTTTTTTAGTTATACAGCTTGGTTTTTACCCCTAATAGCTTTGTAATTTTATCTTGCATGCTAGGAGAGAAAAAATGGGCACATCCTAAAAGCTGGATTACTATCCATTAATCTATGCACAGGCATACATATTTATTAGCATAAATTGTGATGTCTTTATGTTTCATCTCTATTCTATCACAGTAATGAAGCCAGCAAGTTATATTGTCCTTATAGTTTTCATATTTTAGAAAACTAAATTAAAGAAGGCAATTGATGGATTTCCCTGGCTCCATTTCCCTTTCTGTTTTTTCCCACTAATAGAAACAAGACTAATATTCATTCTTATTGTTAAACATAGCTATTACTAGTCAAATAACAATTGAATAAAAATAGTATCAATAGTGATAGGTACCTTGAGTCCAATCCCAAAATATCTGGAGCTACACTTGAACACCATCAGCATTGACAAAATCACCATCAGTCAAAAAGCAGTTTTACTTGGAACAGATTATATCCTGTGACAACACCCCATCAAACAACAGCTTCTGCCTTTCCCTGGTCCTTGAAAGGGACTCAATAGGTGGATAAAAATGCCAAATCCAGTTTAATTTTTTGATTGACTGTGTGACCAACCATAATAAAATTAACATCATCAAACAATGACTGACTATTCCAAGTCCTTGGGAAGGACTTGATAGGCAAATAAAAGAATTGTTCTATGAGGGAGATAGGTGGTTTCTAAATCATTGTCATCATCATCATCATCATCATCATCATCATCATCATCATCATCATTTTAGCCATTGTCTATCCATTGCAGGATGAAGGCCTCTTCCGCATGTTTCCAACCTATATGGTCCTGAGCTTTCTTTTGTCAATTTGGCCCACAATACTTGCTAATGTTGTCAATCCATCTTGTTGTAGATCTCTTTCATGGATGCCTTTTTTCAAGTGAGTTTCATGCTATGACTGTCTTGGTCCACCTGCCATCAGTTCTTCTTGCTATGTGACCAGCCCATTTCCATTTCAATTCTTTTACTATTTTGATGATATTTTATATTTTGGTTTGTTCTCTAATCCATGTACAGGTCTTTCTACCTTGTCTTGCAATGCTGAACATGTATCTTTCCATGGCTCTTTGTGCCACTTGTAGATTTTGTATCAATTGTGAGGTTAGTGTCCATGTTTCATTGGCATACGTTAGAGCAGATAGCATACAATGATTGAAAACTTTTCTCTTCAGGCATAGGGGAGGTTGTTCTTAAAAATTATGCTTAGCTTGCCAAATGCCTGCCAACCACACTTAACACGCCATTCAATTTCCTTTATTGTATACCCTCCATTGAGATCTGTTGGCCAAGGTATATGTAGTAGTCTATTGCATCTAGTTCTTCTCCAGATATAACAATATGATATATAAATAAAATTGCCAAATCCAGTCTAAATTTCTGACTGACTCTGTGACCAACCATACTAAAACTAATTGTCAACGCTGCAAATACTGTATATTCTTGCTTTGACAATATGCAGAACTGTCTGATATTTTTAGGGTTAATGCAGAGCAGAACAGGGTGGGGGGAAAAGCCCGGGAAAGAAAGAGGAAGGAAACCTTTGACCTTCACACTAATTGGATAACTGATATATGACAGCTAATTTAGGGAGGGAACATGCTGATAATTTAACTGCTCAGAGGAAGAGAATTTCAGATCTTAGCATCAACTTTTGTTATGCCTGTGCCGACATTTTGTAACAATAAATGACTTTTAGGAAAATCAATGCCTGGAAGTTCTTTGAAGTGTTTCATTAGCCGGAACCATAACACTAATACTATCAAACAACACATGGCTTATGTATCTCAGGTCTTTGGAAAGGACTCAATAGGTGGAAAAAAAAGAGTTACTCTATGAGAGAAATGGGTGGTTTCTAAATATGAAATATTAATAAAAATGAAATAAAAATGCCAAATCCAGTCTAAACATCTGGCTGACTATGCAACCTACCATGATAACAATGAACAATTGGCAAAAGAAAACAAAAGTAATACCAATAGTAATAGGAACCTTCGGTGCAATTCTGGAACAAGCTTTCTTGGCATGGTTTTCCAAAAGTGGTTTGCTATTGCCTCCCTCCTAGTACTGAGAAAATGTGTTTGGGCCAAGATCACATGGCTGACTTGTGCCTAAGATGTAACTAGAACTCATGTTCTCCCTGTTACTAGACTGGTGTCTAGTTTAAGAATACTTAATATAATAAATTTCTGAGTAAGTTTGATAGACCTTTACTATCAAAAATAATGGTACTGCAGTATTTCTACAACACTAATGTTTAATAATGATAATGACATTTTTTCTACCTGAGAATCACCAACAGTTTTTCTGCTTTATCAAATATAACATATTGTGCATGCAATAGAAACAGGGAAAATAAAGAAGACATCTTATAGATTTTTAGGAATGTGGAAACCATCTTCAGTAAACTGTAATTCTGCCAGACCTTAAGCATTTTGCCTGGAAGAAGAAGTGTACCTTTAAGATGAATCTAGCTCAGTGGTTCTCAACCTTTTTAATGCCGCGACCCCAACTGGTCGTAAGTCAAGGACTAAAGTGGTCGTAAGTCGAGGACTAAAGCGGTCGTAAGTCGAGGACTAAACCGGTCGTAAGTCAAGGACTACCCAACCGGTCGTAAGTCGAGGACTTTCCCTGCCCGGGAGCACCGCGCATGCGTGGTTCTGCCCCCTGCGCCAGCCGAGGCGTAGCTGGCAAGCGGCAGAGACGGAGCAGGCTGACCACCAGCTGGCCCAGCTCAAGGGAGGTAAGGCACCCGCCGGAAAAGGGGGGAAAAATGGCGGACAAAAAAAATGGCGGACAAAAAAATGGCGGACAGCCTTGCTTGGCGACCCCCATGAAATGGTCGATTGACCCCAAATGGGGTCCCGACCCACAGGTTGAGAACCACTGATCTAGCTGATCAGGCTATTATATACCTGGTCTAGCATTTTGCATTACTCAATTAAATGCATTGGTGAAACTTCCTCTATTACTTGTCTTTAGCAAACTAGATTTGATTCTAGAGCAGGGGGTCTTCAAACTTGGCCCTTTTATGACTCGTGGACTTCAACTCCCAGAATTCCTCAGCCAGTGTGCCTGGCTGAGGAATTCTGGGAATTGAAGTCTACAAGTCATAAAAGGGCCAAGTTTGAAGACCCCTGTTCTAGAGGTAGCACATCATCAAAACATAGCCTTATTTCCCTTTATTTTTTTCTAGACTCTTTAAAAATTACTTTTTGATTGCCATCACCTGTGATAGAACAAATTTCACAATATAACAGTGCTAAGAATTAATTCCTTTATTTATTAGTTCTGAGTCCCCTGTCCATCCAATTAGCCAACACATGGTAGCTAGGCTCCTTGTCTTCTTTTTCATTCATTGGACTGACTCTGTTCTTTTGCCTCCCCATTCGGACAACCCCTTCCAAAGCATAAGTGATGCTGCCTACTAGCCTCCTTTACATATGCACATTGTATCTTCTAGTTATAAGCTGCTATTGGATTGTAGCCAGTGAAATACTAGTGGAAAAAAAGTATAAAAACTACTGATAGTTCCATATTCCATTCCAAGTATAAAAAATTCTGGTAGTTCCACTAGCAGATCAAGTTGTATAACTATTAGAAATAATATCTAGCACACAGAAGTTGCAATAGGTTGTGAAAATGCAAAATGAAAGTGTTGTAATACTGTAGAAGTGTCACACTTACAGACTAATACTATTGGATACTGTTCAATATTTTTTTATCAATATGATCATTGTTGCCAACACACATGATGGAAGAAGCTAGGTACAATATGGACTCTAGCTTTAAAGGTGATTGAACCTTTAGTTGACTTAGTTGATGCCCTTGAACATAAATTAAATTAATGTTCTGGCCTTTAAGTTTATGTTGACTAGGTATGTGTTCATGTAGGCACATGTGATAACTGATAAAAGTTAAAACCTGAGCCATTGTGGTGTGCTGTAGCTTTTTAAACACACCAATATAGTGTAAGCTCACACAATCTGTTCCTGCAGTGAAGATAAACAGAGGACTTTATCTCAAAGGCTGTCAGTCTTGGCATGTTTTAGAAGTGCTGCACTCACTTTAGAACAGGGATTTAAAAAACAGCTTCTAATGGTATTAGAAAACTATATTTACTGCCTATCACATTCTCTGAAGACAAAGAACATCATGCTACATTTCCACAGCTATAGTTTGTATGCCGGTTTCAGTGTTAATGAAAAATATATCTTGCAGATAATGGTATGTGCAATTTTCGCATAATTTTATGGTTGTCTGCAAAACTGCTGAAGAAAAAGAGGGTTTTAGTGCTTTCATAGTCTCACTGTTACTTAAAAATAATATCTTGGCAGAAAAAAAAACACATGATTTCTGAAGGCCTTGAAACAATCAAAAACTGAGAGCTTATTGGCTGGATGTAAGACCAAAATAGAGAGGTTTTAAATTGACTCTCCACACACCAGTTCCATTTTTTCTTTTCAATCTACATGAGTGAGGGTAAACTCTTACATTTCATCCCCAAAGAGCAACACATTATCAAAAAGAAGGGCAGAAACCATCAGTTTTATGTTCACTTTTATGTGTATATGCAAATTTAGGAGTGATTATTATAATTTAAATAGAAATACACTACTTTTCATCATGGTTGGAAAGATGGTGATAAGCTGACCTGGAGGCCTACTCAGTCTCTTCCTGATAGGGAACTTGAAGGGCCATGCCCTCTTGTTAGACTGCTTTATCTTTATGCTATGCTTAAATAGGCAACCCTTCAGAAAAGAAAAGAGGGTACTTTCGGACAGAATCCTGTGAGTTCTGGCACCTTTTTTTTTTTTTAAAGAAAAAAAGCACTGGATATAATACTGTAGTTTTGCAAAGAAATTAATAGACAGAGGGAATAGATTCAAACTCTAAGAGAGAAATATGAGAGTAAAAATAATGGAGATATATTATTGTGATGGAACGCTTCCCATTTTAAGAAGTTTAGACTATGCTTTTGAGACTTATTTCCTGCTCCAGTTATAACCTTTAACTTTCTCCCAAGAATTCTAAGAAAGGGGCAAAAAATTAACCACTGCTCCACTGGCGATATCAGTGTGCCACCATACCCCTTTCTAGGCCCTCAAAATATCAAAGGATCTCATGCCAATCCCAGGAGCCATGGTGGCGCAGTGGTTAGAATGCAGTACTGCAGGCTAATTCAGATCACTGCCAGGAGTTCAATCCTGACTGGCTCAAGGTTGACTCAGCCTTCCATCCTTCCGAGGGCGATAAAATAAGGACCCAGATTGTTGGAGGCAATACGCTGGATCTGTAAACTACTTAGAGAGGGCTGTAAAGCACTATGAAATGGTATATAAGTCTAAGTGCTATTGCTGTCCTGGTTTTAGAGCTTTAGAAAAAATGCTTTCACTTTGTTTTAACTTTGCTTAAATTTTAAAATTTGCATAGATTGAGTTAAGAGGAGTGAGTTTTCATTGCTGTAATAATGTAATTGCTATGGCATACTGTTTTGAAATCCATTTCTGCTGCTTATTATGTCCTTAGTGGTAAGTATAAGAGGTTGTTTTAGTTGAGAGAAACAGACAAATGGGCTTCTATTTTGAAAAGCAAAGAGAAAGCTTTGTGTATAGGTCATAGAAAGTTACACACTTCCTTTTCAGAGGAGTCATTTATCTGCCTCTGTTTTGAAAATGTTCCAAGTTGTCTTTTCCTAACTATGCAGAACTTTGTCATTGAAATTGACACCCTCTGTTTGCTCCTTGATGTTGGTCTTTCTCCTTGTTGGGAAACTTTGCTGAACTTGCTCAGGTTACAGGTGATCTTTCGTGTCACAAGGGCTGTTGGTGAGGGTGAACCAACTCCAGCGACAGTAGTGTCCTTTTGTTTTACTTAAATCACATGGTAGGATAAATCCTTAAACACACACAATTTCATTAAAATCTTCAAAGTCATTAAGAGGGTCTTGTTTCACATAGTTGGCAAACATATAATTTCCCATACAATGGCACAAGAGTTTCCTATCTTTTAGCTCAAATATTTAAAATTCTGAGGGACGTCTGTCTCAGTTTACATTTGGAAGGCATCCAAGTTCCTGAGAGATGAAGACACATAAGAAGGCAAAGCTTCACAAAAGATGCAAAGATGGGAAGGTAGGATAGGTTTGAGCAATCCAAATAACAATGCAGGTCCTTAAATTTAATTGCATGGTGTACAAAAAAAAAACCACAAACCCATGTGTAATTTATATTTTCTTTCACATTCAGCCAAGAAAGTAATACATTCATAGCAATATGATATTAATATCCACACTAATCAAGAATGATTCAGAGGAAAAACCATCTTAGTGTGGGAGAGATATAACATTCATCTATACTTCTAGCTCCCAAATCGCTTCAGTCTTCTTGAGCCTTGAAATCATATTCGGCATCAATGTAATGCAGCGGTTCTCAACCTATGGGTCGCGACCCCATTTGGGGTCGATCGACCATTTCACGGGGGTCGCCAAGCAAGGCTGTCTGCCATTTTTTCCCCCTTTTCTGGCGGGTGCCTTACCTCCCTTGAGCTGGGCCAGCTGGTGGTCGGCCTGCTCCGTCTCCGCCACTTGCCAGTTACGCCTCAGCCGGTGCAGGGGGCGGAACCACACATGTGCGGCGCTCCCGGGCAGGGAAAGTCCTCGACTTACGACCGGTTGGGTAGTCCTTGACTTAAGACTGGTTTAGTCCTCGACTTATGACCGGTTGGGGGTCGCGGCATTAAAAAGGTTGAGAACCACTGATGTAATGGATGTGTCTGGGTCAATGTCAGAACCATTTTATCCCTGAATAAACTGATAGAGAACCTGAGCAGACCATAAGTTTGTCTTCAGACAGCATCATCAAAAGCCCTTCCAGATTTAGAAAGAAGCCCTGCAGCCACCTTTGAACAAACTAATTGCAATTTTAAAATGAATTTGAGATCCCTTGCTGAGCAGACTTGCAAATACTACTAGAATGCATCCAATGAAACATGACATCCTAGAAAACTAGTGATTATTTAGATCTAAAAGTATACACAAAGTAAAAAAGTAATCATTGATAACAAATTTATTGTAGATCTGCTAGACTAGCAACTTAATTAGAATCTGCATTTAGCCATTGGAATGGGTAACGTCTACATACAGTACATACATCCTGTACATAAGCAAGCCATCATGTCAGGTTCAGCTCCTAGTGAATGTGTGAACAAATGCTCAGCTAGTTAGCAAATAAACTTTCACTAGGGTTCTCTCTGTAATTTATGCTGGGAATAGAATCAGAAAAGGGGGAACAAAACCATCAACAGAAGGATCTATTGAAGCTCCTCCCAGTGGCTAATTAAGACATAGAACTGACCAACAACTAAACTACATTTCCCAGAAGCCATCTCTTAAGGAGACAGCATTAACCCTTTAAATGCTAAATGCTCTAACACAGTTCTTAAGCTAAATATGCTCTGGCCAGAGTTATACTGGTCCAGCACAATCTACATAGGGAGATTCTCAGTCATCCAGGTCATAGTTGTCCCAAAGATGCTTTTCACAAGGCAACTGAACTTTCTTGTTTTTAGAATAGAGTAGAGCTGGAAGGGACCTCGGAGGTCTTCTAGTTCAGTCCCCTGCTCAAGTGACTGTCCAGTCACTTCTTAAAAACCTCCAGTGATGGAGCGCCCACAATTTCTGAAGGCAAGCCGTTCCACTGGTTAATTGTCCTCACTGTTAGGAACTTTCTCCTTAATTCCAGTTGCTTCTCTCTTTGATCAGTTTACAACCATTGTTTCTTCCTCTGCCCTTGAGTGCTTTGGAGAATAATTTGACCCCCTCTTCTTTGTGGCAGCCTCTCAAATACTGGAATACTGCTATTATGTTACCCCTATTTATTCTTTTCTTTAGACTAGCCAAATCCAAATCCTGCAGCCATTCTTCATATGTTTTACTCTCCAGGCCTTGGATCATCTTAGTTGCTCTTCTCTGAACTTTTTCCAAGGTCTCAACATCTTTTTTGTAGTATGGTGACCAAAATTGGTTGCAGTATTCCAGGTGTGGTCTCACTAGGATTTTATAAAGCGGTACTAATACTTTGTGTGATCTTGATTCTATACTTCTGTTTATACAACCCAGGATTGTATTAGTTTTTTTGGCTGCTGCTGCACATTGCTAGCTCATAGTCAAGTGATTGTCCACTAGGAGGTCCCTCTCACAGTTACTGTTTTTGAGTCAGGTCTCACCTAATCTGTACTTATATCTTTTTCTTTGAAGACGTTTCACTTCTCATCCAAGAAGCTTCTTCAGAGCTCTGACTGGATGGTGGGGAATGGAAGGATTTATACTCCTTGCAGACAGCTGGACATTTGCATTCTTTCAGTTGTTGATGCCACCTGGAAGCTTATCTGTGTCTTCAGGGTCACCTGAGTAGTGCAAATGGGTATGGAGCCTTCTTGGAACTGTTGAAAGCACTGTTTTATAGACTGAAGATAAATGATGGTGTATCCTCTGTTGAGAGAGGGCTGTTCAATTTTGACATAGATGGCCTCTTTGACCCCTTTGACAGATTCTTTCTGTCCAAAATGTGCACTTTGCAGTGTTTGTTTTTAAATGCAGGTGGACTGCTGAATCTTGTCCTGATGGATTTGTTCTCCTATGTTGTCCATGCATTCATAAAGTGGTTGTTTTCTTTCTCCAATGTACAGATCTGCACATGGCTCACTGGATTGTACTTCATAAACCATGTTGCTCAGTTTGTGTCTGGATGTTTTATCCTTGGGGTAGGCAAACTTCTGCCTTAGTGTGTTTGTGGGTTTGAAGTGTGCATGTATGTTGTGTTGGCTGAAGATCCTCCTGAGCTTTTCCAATATTCCTGCAATGTATGGAATTCAGCAGTCCATCTACATTTGAAAGACAAAAGCCACTTTTTTAAAGACAGCAAAGTCCATATTTGGACAGAGAGGACCACTGGTTTGAAAGAGGGGTCAAAGAGGCCATGTATGTTAAAATTGAACAGCCCTCTCTCAATAGAGGGAGAGGGATATGACATCATCTATCTTCAGACTACAACACAGTCATTTCAACAATTCTAAGAAGGCTCCACACCCATTTGCACTACTCAGGTGACCCTGACGACACAGATAAGCCTCCAGGTGGCATCAATGACTCTCTAAAAGAATGCAAGTCTACCTGAGGGCTGTCACAGAAAAAAACCATGTTGAACTATTCTCCAAAGTACCAGAAGGCAGGACAAGAAGTAACAGGAGGGAGATCATTAAAGAGAGATCCAACTTAGAGCAAAGGAGAAATTTCCAGACGGTGAGAACAATTAATCAGTGGGATGGATTACCTCCAAAAGATGTGGGTGCGCCATCACTGGAGCTTTTCATGAAGAGATTGGACAGCCATTTGTCTGGAATGGTATATGGTATCCTGTCTGAACAAGGGGTTGGACTAGAAGATATTTAAGGCTCCTTCCAACTCTATTAGTCTGTATTCTACATTTGAAGTTATTAGTTCTATATGAGACTTTGCATGTTGTTTCTGGCAATACAACATGTTAGGTTGTGGACTTGTTTCATCTAATCACCCTAGTCATCTGTATGGATAAGAAATAGACACAAAGACTTACATGGGAGAAGAAGAAATACACAAACATTCATTTGGTAACATTGCAGTACTCTCTAAAATTAATCACTGTATTGATTCTCTATATCAATGGGTACTGTGAAAGCCTTCTGTTCTGCATATGATTCAGCCTATGATAGAGAACAAATTATAGAAGTTATAACTGAATAAAAAATTGTCTTTAATAACCACATAATCATATTAAGTTTTGCAAGCAAGTTGAGAAGTAAAATATGAAAAAAATGTCCTAGATATTTAACAACAGGAGAAATTAAAAATATGAATGAGATCACGTTCTATCCCATGAAGTGGATATGTCCTTTATCTTCATATCTGTGAGTTTATACTGCAGTTAGATATTACAAATTATGTAGGACTACACCTTTTTCGTAACTTTATAAATGTAAGGGAGCACATTTTCAGATCTTTCTCTTGTTTATTTGTTTTTAATTAGTGTATACTTTGTACCAAAAAATCTTTATTTTTTAATTCCTGGATATACTTCCTTGAACTTATTTCTTATCCTGAATGATAAAAATAAATGTCATCTTTAAATTAAACAAGCACCAAAGTTTTCAGGCAAATCATTCAAACTCAGAAGAGGAGCCATTATTTTTGTGGAAAATCTCAGAGACCTCAGGCCAACAAAGTGGGAAGGATATGAATTAGGTTTGCACGTGGGTTTGCAGAAGTGGAAAAATGTAATTATGGGAAAAGTAGGAATACGTGAATGGTCTGAAGCATAAAGTGCAGCACTTAGAATAAGACAATTGCCTAAATTCCCTGACTGACAGATGGATGTCACATTAGATAAAAACGATAACAGATTTAGTGGACTGAAGACTAACTTCCTCTTGGCAGTGCTCTGATCCCTGACCTAAAACCTGACTCCTGTTAGCTTCACTAACACAGAATAATTGTCACAGGTGCAGGATAAAAGGAACCTCAACAGCAGTACCAGTGGTTAGAAGACTCTTTCTTTTGATGACCACAAATGCACTGTTGAGATACAGTCCACAAGTCCTGACCTTCGTTGACCTTTGAAAACATTAAAATGTACACCAGAGAAAGAGGAAATGTGTGTGTGTGTGTGTGTGTGTGTGTAAAAATATACACACACCAAGATTTGTGTGTGAAAAAAATATACACACACCAAGGTTGGTTCTGATGGATGTAATGAAATACTAAAACTGCCTAATATATAAATATACAAACAGTGCAGAGTAATGGTAAAATAATGCATTTTCATTAACACAAAGCCCTGTTTTCCGTACCATTGTGCTGCAGTTTTAATACAGAATAGTACTGTGTATTGAGTAGAATGCATGGGTTTTTATAATTATTAGTAAACTATTACCATGTCATATGCTGGATATGTTCACTGTTCTGAAATGATTCTGTTGTATTGATATGCTAATTGCTAGCTTTTGAGCAGAAGCAAGTGCTTTGAAATCTACTTAAATTTGGGAAAGGTAGAGGATTTTAGCGGGACTTATAAATGACATGGTGACAACTGTGAGACTTCACAGAAGTTTATACCTCCTTCTGTTAGAAAATAGAGTACATTTTATTTGCTTTCTTCAGCAGCATTAATGGGGAATTCAGCAAACAAGGCTGCAACACAATGAGCTATGCAAATATTCTTTGCAAGAGACATGTGAATATTATAGAAGAAAACTAAATGATTGTGTATCCCATTAGAGGGAAGTCAATGAACTAGACTGCCAATATTGTTTTCTTTTGATGTGGAAGAATGAATATCATAAGGTGGGGGGATGGGTGAAATGATTGCACATCTCATTAAGCTAATGTGGATGCACCAAGTAACCTACGTGTGTTTTCAAACTGATATACAGGAAATTAAAAAAAGAAGACAAGATCAAGTTCTTAAAGATCAAGTAATAAATGAAATGACACATGCAATTATTGTGATTGTTGGCAGTGGAGGAATACTAAAATCTTCCAAATATTTATTCACAAAATATGAAGGAACAGAAACAATGCATCAAACACAATGAAGACGCTGGCATCAAATTTCTGTTGCACTCTGAAAAGCAGCTATGGAAAAGCATAACATTCATTGAGGGTTCTTACTGAGGTCATAGGTCCTGCCCTTTGGTTATTATTCATTCACAAATTGCTCTGATGAGTAATATGACACTAAATTGGGTATATACAAGCCTTAGGGTAATTGCCCAAGGTAAATATCATGATCAAATTACACTTTAAGGCTTTCTGTATAGGTAAGATGACTTCAGCCCACTGTGAAAGGCATAGACGTATTTCTACGATGTCATGAGTGCTTATGTTTAAAACATGATAAATATATGGGATTATTTCCATGCAATATATTGTCATGAACACTGGCAATAATACCTTCCCCCGAGATACCATCTTTTCAAATGTGATGAGATCATCAGGTAACAGTTTAAGATATGAAGGCTTAGCATGCTGTGTTGTTAGCACTTTAAAAAAAGAAATTGCTGGGATAATTAACAACTACCTATTTGTCTGTGGGCTGCATTCATTATGCTGGCACAAATTGGAGGTCTCAAAAATCTGTGCAGTAAAAATTTGCTCTTTGTTCAGGAAGTTCCCCTCGGATTTGAGGGGAATTCTGGTTTGCTGTGTCTATTGTAATTGTGACAGGCAGTTGACATGCCTCATAGTCTAAATGTAGTGGCAAGCAGGGGGTGGTACAAATCATGGTGGGGGGAAAAAACTGCCATTCACCCTTCTGCAATGCAAAGGTGTTCTTAGCATACTCCAGCCTAAGTTCAGTCTAGAATTGGGTCTCTGAGGTTGAAGGTCAAATCTGTGAGGTCAAAGCTATTTCTTGTCAATCTTCGTTCCCTAATGACACATGAATTGGAAATTAGAACAAAGTAAGTAAAGCGAATAGCCAGAAGGTGAGTGTCTGTTTTATTACTCCGAAGAGCTGGGAAATCTGGCCAATTGTTGCCCTATGTGGCTTGAATGACAGTTGTTAAGTTGAAAAAGGGACAGTGTGATGGGAATGCCACTTTAAATCTCAATTACCTCCTCCACTCCAATCAGCTTGGTAGAGCTTTAATGAAGTGCAATTCTCTGTCCTTTTCCTCATACTTCTATCTCTAGAATAAGCCTCACATTCAAGTTTGACAGCAGTACAATCAGTTTTCCATTCATCACTGGCCCTGTTTTAACCCTGCTGAAAAAAGGCCTAATGTACGTAGCAGTGATGGCAATTAGGCAGAAAAGTAATATTAGAAACGGACAAAAGCCTGAGTCTTTTAGCATTACAGGTGTTTTTTTTTCAGCCCTTTCTAGACATAAAGGAGTAGGCAGTGTTGTTAAGTTCCCTTCTTCGTGCTTTTCTTAAGCTGAAAGTCCAGCATTTTCAAGATTCAATTAATTAAAGATATGGAGAGCCAAAGAACAAGGTAAAAGCTATGTTCCTTCTAGGGAAGATACACATAGTAATTGGCCCCTTATTAAAATGGGTATCTTCTGGGTGTATGTTTAATAAGGTTTATAAAAGTCATCATTTCCTCATTACAGCTGCAGCCTGAAACACTGTCTGTGCATATATATAGAAAAGACGAAGGGCGACACATGAAAATATCAATCTTTTTACAAAAGAGGCGTGTGGATTCAAGAATTCTGGAAGGTAGAGATCTGATACGGAGAAAACAGAGACAGATTTTGTTTCAGTATGCTTGTGAGGATTGCTACAATATGAAAAGATACTTGGGGGAGCTCGGCTTTGTTTGTTTTTATTTTTCCTGGATGGGCATAATATAAATATAGCTGAGGTCTCCTCCTTCGACATGTATTCAGGAGGTTTTTGCAATAATAATAATAATAAAATGTTTGAAGGGAATGGTCTCTCCTCCTCCCTTAAAGACTAGGTCTTTTAGTATACTCACTGTTTATGTGTTTATAATCCACCCCTTTTTCTCTTCCACTCATAACATGATTGCATATTCTACTTAATGAAGCATCTCCAGTGAGCATCTATAGAAAATGGGCTGTTGGGTCATTGTGGTTATTATGACTATGACTATTTAGGGGTTATTATTGGTTGTTCTTGGGTTTATGTCTCCCTTAGCCGTTCTCTTGATGCCCCTTATGGAAAATGCCAGTAAAGGTTGTGTGTGTGTTATTTTGTTTGAGAGATTCACTAGCGCATGTGGCACCAGAGGAAGGATCTTGCTGGGGGGAATGGAGGCTCAGAGGGGGGTGGGAGAAAAACCCCAGATGCAGCAATTAGGCCGCTCTTGCAGCTCATTGGGGATGTGACACAAGTGGGTGATAGTGGCTTTCACCTCTTCCACTCCCTCTTCTCCTGCCTGATTCCTCGAACAATCCCTGTCAGAAACACTCTTTGAAAAAGGCTGCATTAGACAATGGCTCTTCACCCTTATTTTATGCTTTAAGTAGTGGAGCAGAATGCTGTAAGGGGCTGCAAACAAGGCGTAATCTGAGAAAGACGCACAGGCATTGTTATAACTGTGAAAACCAGAAGAACCCCTTTCAAAGCCGTGACTGAAAGTGCTATGAAGACCTTTCGTCCTTTGCACTCTCCCAATCACCAATTAGACAAACATTAACATCAATTAAGCTGTTATACAGCACAGGTTCCATATAATTACCTTAATGGGTTGACGCTTTCTTTAGCAGCAATTTCTTAAACAAACTTCATCTTTTGTGCAACAGGCTAAGAAAATTTTCAGCAGGGAGCATTTCCTTTTGTCATGGTTTCTAAAGAGACAGCTGAATTGTTCTATTTAACAACAAACACCTTCACTAAGGACCCTCGTCCTGTCCTCGTTCCCACCACATTTGACTACCAGGCTCAAAGCTTATTAAGCACCAGAGACAAAAAAAAAAAAAAAAAAACACCCCCTGACTAGCCAGGGGAGAGCAGACACATGCAGGGAGGGCAGCACACAAAGAGCCTGTGAGTCTGGCACTGGTGTGCAAGCAGACCTTAGGCAAAAGGACCAATTGAATGAGCTGCTTATTTAGTATCCAAAGAGCCAGATCCGTCCTGACTACCAGCACAAAGAGCAGGCGATAGAAAAACAGGATCTTGCTCATAAAACAAGACAAATCTGTCTAATTTATTTGGGACCAGTAAGTGCTCATTAAATGCAAGCTACTCAGATTCTTCTTGTTCCCGCATCACCTAATTCTCTTAGACTACTGACAATGGCTGGCTGATTTTTCCCCCCTGTTTAACAAACATTCCATTGAAATGTACTCAAATACAGCTCTATAAACTGCAGGCCTTATATCACATCGGGTTTTTTTTTTATTTGATACGAAATTCACAGAGGTACTTTCTCCCACTTTTTCTAAAGGAAAGAAAGAAAGAAAGAAAGAAAGAAAGGAAGGAAGGAAGGAAGGAAGGAAGGAAGGAAGGAAGGAAGGAAGGAAGGAAGGAAGGAAGGAAGGAAGGAGAAACCTTTTAATTATATTTCATGAGAAAGAAAGAATTAATAGCTGAAGATGTCAGTGAAATGAAATAATTGCTTGTCTGGTATTGGTGCATAGGCATGCATACCCACAAAATAATCCATGTAGCTATAAAAATTAAATTGCCCTGGATCAGTGTTAAAAGCCTATAACAAATTAGAAAGCAGGAATATGGTATGTTATGCAAAAAAAAGGGGAGAGAGAAAACAGTAACGTTGCTTGAAATGCCTTTGATTTTCTCATACCATCGTGTACCTAAACACCACTGATTGATCATAACAATATGGTAGCAAGGAGTCAATTCATTTTTTACACATTGAAGGTCATAGTCTGAACTTTCAGTCCGTTTAAGTGTTACCCTGGTGAACTCTAAGCACCCCTTCGGGTCAAAGGCTCAAGACTGCTGAATTAAAAGACAACTATGAATCTAACATGTTATCTTTAACCTTAAGTGATGGTCATCAATGGCCAAAGCCACAGAGGAATAGCCATTTGTATTCATTTGTGTGAAATGAAATATACTCTAAGAAATACACTGATGCAAGCCCTGGGACAATAGGTCATGGGGAATCAGTTGATGCTTTGACATTTTGGAAACCTTACAACAATACATTATATGGCTTGGCTAAAGTCCATGGAGGAGTCCTTAAAATGATGAAAGTCAGCTCTTCTTTTTTTGAAAATGCATTTACCTCATACTTTCTATTTTAGTAGCATTGAAATAATGGAGTTGTGGGTTTTTTTAAAAAACAAAATTGCATTTTAAAACTTCAGCAAATGGAGAGATTTTTTCCCCTTAAGATCAATGAGAAAATAATTTGGTTTCTATTACTTATAATAAATGTGTTTCTTCATCACCTACCATTTTGAATTAGCCTAAATGTAACAAATGTCATTTCTTAGATTTTCATCTCTACATTATATGATTTGAAATCTTTTGTCAAACAGCAACAATATCCATATTTTAAATTCTTGATTCTATTAAATAATGCTATTAAAGATCTGCTCATCTTCTATGTCTCCTTAAGTAATTAGAAATAACTTCCCATTCTTAATCCAAAATTGTCAGCAAATGCATGTTGTAGAATTCTGCCATGGGCATCCACAAGGGGGAGCAAGGAGGCAAGTGACCTCATATATATCATTATCACATTGTACAAATGATACAAGGTATGTCAGTTGGGGCTTCTGTTGGATACCTGTGCATGTTGCCTGCTTACAAAACTGCAGTTATTTCTCCTGGGCTTTCCTCAAGCCACCCATTGGAATTCTGGATCACACTCTCAATCCAAGCCTGCATCAGTTGTGGATTGTTTTCAGAATGACAATCATATTTAATGGGTAAAATTTGCTATATGACATAAAACATCTTATGTAGGTTAACTCTTTAACTCTATCATGAATGAATGAATGAATGAATGAATGAATGAATGAATGAATGAATGAATGAATCAATCAATCAATTAATCAATCAATCAATCAATGAGCTTTGCAGTCAGCCACTCACAGATAGCTAGAGATAGATGCATTTGTGATATGTTCTATTGTATTATACAATTCTTATGAGTATATACACAATGTATTAAACTTTGCAGTTTTTCTTCAACATCATTTTTTAGAAAATAGTCTATATTTAGAACAATTTTTGACCTATCAGAAAGCTTCAATGAATTAATACGATTTTCCTATGAAAGTTTTCATGCCAGCTAAAAGACACACACACACTGTGGCAGGATTTTTTACATTCTACACATGACTTCATGGAACTGATATCCTTCCTTCCTTCCTTCCTTCCTTCCTTCCTCCCTCCCTCCCTCCCTCCCTCCATCCATCCCTCCCTCCCTCCATCCCTCCCTCCCATCTGATACTGAAAGCCATATAATCTATATAGATATATTTCTTTGCGTGTCATTGCTACATGTACAAATAAAGATGTTATACTGAATCTAAGAATAAACATTATCCCCACAAAAGAGATGATTGGATTCTTATAATGGGTGATTTAGAAATCAGGAAAATGGGAAAAGAAATAGGGACAGAAAAAGAAAGAATAGGAGTCATATGAAACTGCTTTCTTTTATATTAAATATAAATCTAGAGCAGTAAGTCCTCATCTTAGTGTTAAAAGCCTTTGGGGGAAAAATGGTTTAGACTCTTGGATACAGTGATTTGTCCCAGCAATCTTCTAGACAAGAAAAAAGAAATCAGGAGAGGGAGAGAGGGAAGGTGAAGGAAAGAGATTCTGTAGCTCATGTATCATGTATCATATCATCTTTTGTGGCGAAGGGTTAGGGTTAGGGTTCTGTTCTTGAAGACCTGTACTAGAAAAAACAGTTTCCTCATGGCCAAATTAACCCATCTAAAATTATTATGGTTGGTCACATGGTCAGCCAGATGTTTAGTTTGGGTTTGGCATTTTTACCCACCTACTGAATCCTTCCCGAGGACCTAGGGAAGGCAGATTTCATTGTTTTATACTATTAAAGGTATTGTCTCTTCTCCAAATAAAGCTGACTCTTGCAATTGACTGATGGTGAACTTTTCAATGCTGAATGGAGTTAAGTGATACTCCAGATGTTTTGTGGTTCCACTGAAGGCACACATATATTGGTACTGTCTTTATTATTTTGCCACAGTTCTAGTCCTATTTGCATTTCTTTATATTTTGTTATTTCCTCCAGTTGTTTCTCTTCTCTTCTGCTGTCTCCAGCATTGTCCACTATCCAGACTTTTTGTCTTTATGATCAACAACTGTTAGCTTTGAGGTGAAATGTAGCAGGTGCTTGTTTGTTTGAATTCTAACGTCTCAGAGCACTTTAACTTCTTTTCTATTACTTTGTCTATTTTGTAGACCACTAGTTCCAGCTTACTGATTTTCCTTGTTTTTAGGTGATATCTCTTTGGTCTTCTTGTTTTCAGCTTCTATTTCCAACCTGATCTTCCAATTTGGTGACACACTGTTTTGCTTTTTTTTTCTTGTTTCTGAACTACTTCTGGCAAGGCTTTGATTTCTTTCCCCTGGGTAGACCTTTGCCATTCTTCTAATTCTGCTTCTGTGAATACTTTAGTTCATATTATAAATCAATATTGTTCTGCTAGACTCTGGTCTGTTATTTTTGATTCTGGATGTTGTTCTTTTCAGAACTGATGCATTCTTTTCAGATACCCTGTTCTTGTTGGACTTGATTTGTGATGACTGATCATTATTTCTTTGTTTTCAATCTTTGTATGTTTGAAACACCTTTCCTTTCAGTAGTCTTGTAGCTGTTGGCCGTGGTTGCTCAACCAACAGTCTTGAGTCCTGTAGTCTAAATGTCAGCAAATGTCCAGAAATTCCAACATCTAGCATGGTCCTTGTTGACCTGGGAGACACCCAATTCAATGTTGGTTTCTACAAATTACATCTCACCATATTGTTTATGAGCCCAGGCTTGGCTCTAAATGAGAAACAGGCACGTGTACTTTATGAGTTTCTTAAACCAAATGCATTGATTTTGCAACTGAATGATGGGTAAAGGTTCAGTAGCAAAATCAGTTCATTATGCAGTTACCATGTTTCTGCATGAAATACTTTTAATGAGAAACGTATAAACAAAATACTCTAAGATATAACAGGGTTCAGTCAAGAAAGTGTTCTTTCACTAATTAGGAAGGAATGCATGTATCTCGTTTCTAATACTTTCTTCTGTATTTTTCTCCAACAAAATATAATAAGCCTGAAACACAAACAATATTATAATTTCTTTCTGCACCAATTTGGGCTGTATCATTTTGTATGCCTAAATATGAAGTGACTCGAGGCTTTGATTGGTGCTCCATAAGGAAGCCTTGGCTATAACTTGCATAAACCTTATATCATAAAAACAACCCAATGTAGTTTACTTGGAATGGTTTAACTTTTATTAGTGCTTATTAATTGTTTATTGAAAACATTTATACAGCAACCCATCTTAAACCAAACTCTGGATGCTAATTTAACCTATCCCTGGACTTGGGGGGGGGGGGGGAGACAGAAGCCAAAACTTACACTTGAGCATTAATTTAGAGCTTTAGCAATTCTCTCCCTTTATTGCTATTAATTATCTCTTTTAAAAATGTACATTGTTTTAAATAAACAATATAAAATACGGGGGGAAATCCATAGTTATAACTTGTACAACCAGTTTGCCTAGAAAATAGGGGCTTTACATAGCCACTATCTTTACTTATTTTACTAAGTAAACTTTACTAAAATAATATCTATTAATTAATTTGTGAAATATCTTCCCTATCCACCTTGATCATCAGAACACTGTCCTGGCCACCTTTTACAGAGGCACGATTGAGAGCATTTTAACAAACTGCATCACTGTCTGGTTTGGTGGCAGCAGTGCCTCAGATAGAAAGCCCACATAGAGAATGGCAAGGACAGCCGAGAAGATCATGGGAAGCTTGCTTCCTGGTATTCAGGATTCTGCTTATAAGCACTATGTGCTTAGAGGTCAAAGCATTGTTAGAGACCCCACACACCCACTTTATGGTCTGTTTCTGTTGCTCCTCTCTGGCAGGAGGTTTCAAAATATTTCTAGCAGCACTACCTGATTCTGTAATTTGTTCCCTATGCCATCCGTCTGCTAAACTCTCAAGATTCTTTTCTCTCGCCATGCACATGTATACATAACCTGAACTAGACTGTGTTGTTTCTCTGTGTCATATAATATATGTGGGTATATGCATAATTATGTATGTATGTATTTTTGTCATATTTATGTAGTGTATATCGGAGGTGGTGACCCTTTGAGAGCTGTATGCAACGAAATTCCATTTTAATGTATGCTGATTAGTGTACATTCAAGTGAAAATAAAGTTATTATTCTATTATTCTATTCTAATTAAAAAGTCCCATTGCTGCTTTAAAGCTATTCAGTCTAGCACTCTGATTTCCAAAATATCCATGGAATGTAGCTTAAATTCTTGGTAAAGAATACTATATATATTATACTACTTATTCACACATAGGCGCAAACACACACACACACACACACACACACTTCAAATAGGAGACGATTTCTGATTTAAATTCCTCCCATTATATATACAATGACCATAGGTCCTTTCTTTTAGAAAGCTGCCCTTTAGATTTTTTTTTCTCAAAAGCTCATTTTTGTCTTTTATTTTGGACATTTAATTTTTGCCACACAAATGGCACCACTTAATGCACTTTCACATTCCTGTGAAAAATATGGAAATTGAATTGTGTTTTTAAAATAAATTTAGATATACTGTTTGATTCAGATTATTTTTTTTACTGGAATAGGCGCTTTTAAAAAGTTTTTCTTGGTTTTGCTCTTAAACTCTCCTTTGTAAAGTTATAATAATAACCTTTTTTTAAAAAAAATAATAAAAGCTTGGTTCTCCTCCCCCCCTCCCTGTGTTTGAATAGAATGAAGTGACTACACCCTGCTGCCAGGTTTTTGTTTTTAACATTTATGGTTTTAATACTGTTAACATGGTTTTTATGTTGTTTCATAATTGTTTTAATTTTTTATTAGGAGTTAGTCAGAGTTTGGTATCAGATAGGCAGCTATATAATTGTTTTAAACAAACAAACAAACAAATAAATATGTGAATGAATGAATATTATGCCCCTCTTTCAGATTGTTGCTTTTTCAGGTTTGTCCTTTATTTTTTCCCCCCAAGAAAATATAGTCACTGTAATCGTATATTTTATATTGTACTTTATACACTATGATTCCCTCCAAATGGCATATACAGTTTCCATAAATGCAAATATAATTATTATCTATAATAAATTATTTCTTTCCCAAAGCAGCTGTGGTGTGTACAAACTTATCAACAGATCCGCCAATATATATGATTGACTAAATGAGACATTCTTACCACATGAAGTATGGTTGGAGTTCAGTTGCTTCTTGAAAAGTCATAATAGATCGCAAATGCATATGAGGCTGATCAGGAAGAGTTTTTTATGAGCATTTTCTCACTCTTCAAGTCAGGGGAGGAGAAAAAGGTCCACCTCTGTTGACCGTCTGATAGGAGGGAACTTGTCCCCCAATTTCAGGATTGAAAACAGTTTGACTGTGGGACAAAGTGACATTCTAAAGTCGATTGTGATTGACTTCTATCCAATGCTCAATCCTGCCTAAACTCCCCTCTAAGTATTTTCTGATTATCTCAATGGAAGCTTTTTTCAAAACTTAATTTCATTTGATGAGTTTTCCCAAAGGTGCTTTTTCACAAGGCAACTGGATGTTTCATTTCTCATCCAAGAAGCTTCTTCAGCTCTGACTGGAGGGTGGGCAATGGAAGGATTTATACTTCTTTCAATGTGGTATATGCAGTACAATGCAGTGAGCCATGTGCAGATCTGTATATTGAGGAAACAAAACAACCACTTCATAAATGCATGGTACAACATAGGCAAACTCACAAATCAGGACAAGATTCAGCAGTCCATCGGCATCTAAAAGACAAAGGCCATTCTTTCAAAGACAGCAAAGTCCACATTTTCGACAGAGGACTACTGGTTTGAAAGAGGGGTCAAAGAGGCCATCTATGTCAAAACTGAACAGCTCTCTCTCAACAGAGGGGGAGGGATATGACATCATCTATCGCTAGTCTATAACACAGTCCTTTCAGCAGTTCCAAGAAGGCTTCACACCCATTTACTCTACTCAGGTGACCCTGAGGACACAGGTAAGCCTCCAGATGGCCTCAACGACTCTAAAAGAATGCAAATGTCCAGCTGTCTGCAAGGAGTATAAATCCTTTCATTCCCACACCATCTAGTCAGAGATAAAGAAGCTTCTTGGATGAGAAGTGAAAAATCTTCAAAGAAAAACAAAAAAGTCCAGTTGCCTTGTGAAAAAGGATAACTGTGACCTGGAGGACTGAGAATCTCATAGACATTTGATGAGTTTATGTGTGTGTGATGTATGTTGAATGATCATGTGAGTGTGCAAAGGGCGTGTATATGTATGTGCCCATTGTTCCAAGTAAAGTGAAGGACACATGCTCTTTAATTATTTTTTATTGGTGATCTTGATTCCCAATCCTAACATATGTGATCCCAACTTACAAAAAATCATTGATGGTAATGCTATCCAGAAGAAAACAGATACTACATCTTTGTGGAATTAACAAGAATTTGACTTTGATGCTTTTAGGAATGCTTGTTTGCTTGGAACAAATTAAGAGTTTGCTTCTTTGGAAATCATTATGATAGAACAGGGGTGTGTTTTAAAAGATGTAATGAAGAAAAAAAAGTAACTAGGGAGAATACCAATTCTGCACCAGTCAACTTGCTGTTTAAGTAGCAATTATACCTATCAGCATTTATTTTTTGCTTGAATGTTTGCACATTAGTATGGATTTTCCACAGGTTTTCTGGGCAGAAAAACCTTCCCAGTTCTCAGTCAAAAAAATTCATTTTGCTTTCGTGATTAGTTTAGTTGCTGAGTCAGTTTTCTTTTACTTTACTAACAGGATGAAAAAATCAGGATCAAAAAATAGAGAAAAAGACTAGAGGAAGGAGTTAACACACATCCTGAGATGTTTATATTCTCCCTCTGCACTCAAAAAGTAATAGTAACTGTATCATGAATGATTTGTCATTCATCTATATTTTATATTACTAATGGAAGAAGTTTGAGGAGTATGAAATTGCCTAAGATTCCTACAGAAATAATTATATTCTAACATTTCCTTTGCTATATAATAGGAGAGTGCAAATCTTGATGGGTTTCTCCAAATATCAGAAGTTAATTCTATTACTTGTACTACTTTGCCATCTGAGGATCTGACTGCATGTAGTGCTATATTTATGATTTTAGAAGTCCTAAAATGCTAGCAATATGAATGGGATATGTTACATTCTCCATTGAAGTTTACTACAAGGAAATATTTTTTATTAATTGTTTTTTATTTGAATGAGCTTAAGTGCTGAAAGTGACTAATGATTAGCCCGGTTTACTTTTAGAATTCAGCTAAATTCTGAAATACAATAGTTTTTTAATTCATTATATTCTAGAAACCTTTGTCCAGGAATAGATTAAGGTATATTTGTGTGATGCAGGTTGTGAGTAGGAGAAAGGAGAATAACTGGAATCTTTTATGAATCCTTTCCATAAATTAACACCATAATGTAAATCTGAAGTTCAGAATATTTCTTTCCCACAACACTTTCTGTTCTTTATTAAAGCAGTCTGATTTTTGTCAATATTGGATTTTTTTTTTTATATGTAGCTACTTTAAGGAATTCAAAGTAGTGTGTGTATTGTCACTCTTCAAATCAAACGAGGGAAAAAAGGGATAGCTCTACAGAAAAGGAGAGAAGAAATAATTTTTGAACAGCCATACTAAAGTCTGTCTCATCAAATTTGATAGTGAAAAATTGATTATACAAAATGTCTATGGAGATTCTTAATCATACAGGTCATGGTTGTCCCAAAGGTGCTTTATCAGAAAATTACTGGACATTTTTTTTCCCTTGAAGACATTTTGCTTCTCATCCAACAAGCTTGTTCAGTTCAGTTCAGTTCAGTTCAGTTCAGTCAGAACTGAAGAAGCTTCTTGGAGCTTCTTCAAGGAAAAACAATGTCCAGTTGTCTTTTGAAAAAGCACCTTTGGACGATTACCACAAATATGATTATTAACCAAAGTGTATGAGAAGAAGCTATGTGAAGGACTACCACCATTTATGTTGTTGTAACATTCTGGAAAAGAGCAAAAATTAAAAAAATATTACTTTTTACTGACTGAAATAGATATAAATAGATATAAATAGATATATCTATAATAGATATAAATAGATATAAAATAGATATAAAATACTACAGAACTTTAGATTTTATCAGCAGCAATATAGTGTGCTCTTTAGTATTTCAGGACTCCAAAATAAATTCTGAAATCTAGAAGAAATTTCCTTCTGGTAGAAATCTAGAAGAAAGTTGACTGCAGTAACTATAGCAGCAACTAATGGGAATAAAGAAACCATGTTAACTTTGCTAAATCTTTTAGAAATAGTGATTTAACTTTTTAATATATAATTATGATTTCATTTCTTAGGTTGGAAGAAGAAAAAAATATAATAGGATCATTTTTAACTTAATTTTTGACATAGTGGGTCTTGGAACAAAATAACTTCTTTTTTTTGTTATTAGATATTCTTGATATATTTACAAGGGAACATATGCCTGAATTCCCATGGAGGACTGCTGAAGATGCATCAGAAATGCATCTGCAGGGAAGATTCATAGGAGAAAAACTCTCCCAGTGGGGAAGAGGTAGCTCCAGTAGATGGATGACCCTTATATTTTATTTACCATTTTTTCAACTCAATCGTCTAGAATTGCAAAGTATAACTGCATAAATCCATAAAGGAAATAAAATTATTCAGAGTATAATTGTATTTTAATCCACTTCAAGATACTGAACCCATTTGTGGTTCATTGATTTAAGCACTCTTGTTTTAGTTTTATATTTCTATTATTTTCTCTTGAGGTTTTTTTTTATTATATCGGGTAAAGCACACAGAAATGATTTTATGAGTTGTTTAATTAATTAGAAATAAATCTGGGCCTGGAGGAAGGAAGGGCAGGCTGAGTTCATAAAGTGTATTCTAGATACCATTAGTCCATGATGGTTGACATGACTAAAAGATGCACACCATAATGAACAATGTCTACATCATTCCATCTGTATATGTTGGGCTGTACATGTGTGGCTGTGTACTGAAACAGAAAATATGAAGAGTTTTAGGTAGAACTATCTTATAATAGTACACATAATTATATGCCTACATAGAAGTATATTCCAAAGAATTCAGTGGGATTTATTTCCAGATATGTCAACATCACATTGTACCCTGACTCTCAGCTGAGATTATACAATAGAAATGTAATGTAATGTAAATGCTAACATAATAATATAATATAATCAATACAATACAGTACAGTACAACTTGACAAAATTTTCTTGCTTTGATTCTGAGATTTTTTGGTAGAGTTGTACAAAAAAATAATGATAGAAATATCCATGTTGTTCTCCATTGTCCATCGATTGCCCTTAGTACAAAGGACAGCTGGAAGACCTTCTTTGTTTTTCTGACTCAGGGTTTATTGATTTTCTTTTTAAAGGTACAGTTGCTTCACTGACAGAAAAATAACCAGTCCCCTTCATCCAAATATCAAATTCCATCTTCTCTTAGTTATGAGGATGCAAAGGCACTTAAGTGTTCAAAATATTAAGTAGCCAGTGCTGTTCGTGTGAACTGATGATGGTGATGGCGCTGGTGGTTTATCCTATATAATCTGGCAGTGCTGCTTACATGTTCTTGGTCCATTTCCTTTGAAAGCATGGACAAGAGAAGTAATGGAAAAGAGAATATATCCTGTGGTGATGGCAGCTATGGTAAGACTAAATTGCTATTTTGTTCATAATAAGAGGAATGATTAATATTCTTAACAACATCAGTAGCATTCTTAATAATGGAACACGATCTTTATCATCATTCTTCATTTTAAACACAATCCTATCAACCTTCCCTTCCAGATACCTTGCACATATACCTAGTTAATTCCTCATCCTATTTTTTTTTCTAAAGGAGACACTCACTTTTTTAATTCCACAATAAAAAGTTATTCAGTGGTAGCTGATATTGTTAATAGCATGCAAGATTAGACAATCATTTGAAGAGAGATTTAGATTTTGGTAATTTGATTATTTGTCATAATAAAAGATATTCAAGCAGTAACACCCACCATCTTTAAATCTAGACAGTCTTGCTTGTGACTAGACTAGGGAAAACTGGATGTCTAGCAATAGAAATCACTGGGATATTTTTGACACTAATTTAGATTAATATTTTGATTACATGGTGAGAGTACATTTTAAAAAAAGAAAACAGTATTGCTTGGAATTTGTTGATATAGAAAATAAATGCTGCTAAGTTTCTCCAGTAGTTTCAGGGTAGCCCATTTGTCATAGAAAATAATAATAATAATAATAATAATAATAATAATAATAATAATAATAATAATAATAGTAATAATAATAATAATAATAATAATAATAATAATAGTAGTAGTAGTAGTAGTAGTAGTAGTAGTAGTAGTGGTAGTAATAAAGTTGAAAGGGACCTTGGAGGTCATCTAGTCCATCCCCCTGCTCAGGCAGGAAATCCTATACCACTTCAGACAAATGGCTGTCCAGTCTCTTCTTAAAAACTTCCAGTGTTGGAGCATTCACCGCTTCTGGAGGCAGGTTGTTCTACTGGTTAATTGTTCTAACTGTCAGGAAGTTTCTCCTTAGTTCTAGGTTGCTTCTCTCCTTGATTAGTTTCCATCCGTTGCTTCTTGTCCTGCCTTCAGGTGCTTTGGAGAATTCAGAAGAACGTGGCACAGTTCTGAGGACATTTCTTTATTTATTTAGCATATGGCATATTATAAAGGGACTGGCAATATATATTAACATTTCACTTGGATTAGTAAAACACCATAAAATATACATGTTAAAAAGATCTATCTTCAAATACCAATGTCTAGGCCATCTAACCATTGAAGCGCAGCATTGTTTATATTAATAAAATCAGATACTGGAGCGGTATATCCCCTCAGCTTATAGATGTGATCTACAGTTTGAGGTGGGACCCTGCAGTCACACTGAGGGAAGAATACTCTGCCCCATTTATACAGAGAGTCCCGGCACATGCCGTGTGAAGTGTGAATCCTACTCAGGTTTGTCCATTGCTGACGTGGTAGTTCAAAGCCTGGCACCTTTTTTTGTGGGGTCATTTATATATCTTCCTATGTCTGGGCATTCAGCGATCCATTTGGTTTTCCATTGGGAATTGATGTTAAAGTTTTTGGGCAGATGTTATGCAAGTGCCAGTGGGGGCATCCTGGATTTGATTCTTCTGGGTGATAAATGAGGAGGGTTGGCCTGTACTGGTAGGAGTGAGTTGTTCATATTTTTTCTGCATTTTTCACTAATGCATCTTGCCTTTGTAAAGTTGGGGGGTTATATGGCTCAGAACAGGAAGCCAACTAGTTAATACATCCGCTTATCATCCTGTCACAGAGTCTGGCATCTAACTTACGAGTATGGCAGCTGTTAAGCCATACAGGGGTACAGTATTCTGCTGCAGGATAGACCAACCCTGGTGCTGATGACCTGTGGATGACAGCTGAAGCTCCCCATTTAATTCCACATAATTTCTGGAGTATGTTGTTCCTAGTATTGATTTTTGCCACTGTATTCTCTAGGTATATCTTGTAGGAGAGAGTCCAGTCCAATGTTACTTGAATGCACTTTTGATGGGGATCATAAGGGAGTAAGCTGTTGTTTAAGTAGACATTCAGGGCTTATTATGTTAATTTGTTGTTAAGTTGGAAGCATGTAGTTACTGTTTTGTGAGCCTCCAGTGAGTGAAGAAGGACAGATAACCACTTATTAAATGATTGTTGGATCCCAATTTTACAAGAAAAAGGAACCTTGAACAATGGGAAGGCAAAATGTATTTATTTATATATTTATTTATTTATTCATTCATTCAATTTATATAGCCTCCCCTCTCAAATGCATAACTCTGGGTGGCTTTCAACAATTAAAAAACAACCCCAAACCAAAATACTATATTAAAATATAGGAAAGCATGTGGAATCAGGTTAAAAAGCCATTTAAAAAAAACACAATATAATATACAACTGAAGGTTACAGGGTGGGACAATCTTGGGGATCTGATTTTTTTTGGCAATAGTTTTGAGGAAGTCAGGCAGATTTGTGCACCTGGGTTTATTTTTGTAGTCAGGCAAAACTATCCTTTCAGGAGCTGGGAAAGATGACAAATGTTGGGTTGTGCCTGAGTAAGGATGGAATGTTGGGTTACTCACCTTGTTACCTTGTTACCTTGTTCCAGTTCCATTATTAGGACTGCCCTCCTAATAAAGCTGTATAGTGAGCCAGTAAGTGAGGCTTCAGTTCTTTAGTTTAGATGGGATTTTAGAGGGCTTCATCTGAAGACAGCAATAATCAGTTTTGATATGAAAGGATTAGGGAAAGAGAACTTAGTTTGACCCTGGTCATATCCAAAAGACAGAGAGGCAGAAAGTGCATCCTCCATTTTGCTTATTACTTTCTCCATAACACATTTTCACATTTTATTTTCTCCATGACACATTGTGCTTTGCCATACACTAATGTATTTTATAAAATACTTTAATTGAAAAGCATGGAAGTAAGATTCTACACAAGGAATTCCCCACCCACTGTGCTTCTGACCTTGCTATCAGTTTCATTGGTATTCTAGATTTCTTCCCAAGGGAGCTAAACTTATTGATATTATTTTGCCAGCACATAATTTTTTCTTCTCTACTAAGTTATAATTTACAGTAGAACAGACATAAAATTCTTGGCATAATTTTCATTTTAACAGCAGCAATTCTCCCTAGGAGACTAAGCTTTTTTCCAAGTTCTATTACCTGCTCACATCCAATATATTTTCAAACATTGCACAAGACCTCCAGTTTATGCATATTTACATTTAAGTCTGCCATCTTTTGAAATAATCCTAAATGATGAATAATTCTAAATAATGAATATACTGGTTAATAATCCTTAGGGTTCTCAGATACAAGATCATCTGCATAAAGATTAGGCAGATGTTGTGCCTACAGTCCCTTCAAACTCCTTCCGTTATATATTCAAGATGGACAGTGTTTAATATTCATATGTTATGTATATGTAAGGGTGTAGGTCTATACATATGTTGTATATAGTATGTACATGTTGTATATAGTATGTTTAGGTGTGTGTCGTGTATGTGTTCACTTTGAGAGTGGGTAACTAATTTTCATTTTTGAGGTGTGTGGTTGTGCCCACAGTAAAAAATGACAATAAAGGTTATCTTATCTTATCTATCTTATCTTAAACTATGATTTAATCTCAGGTTAGATGCTGAATGTTCAGTAGCAAGTGTGAACAAAAAAGAAGACAATGGGCATCCTTGCTTTGTTCCTTGGCAGATAGGTTTGGTGGAATAAAGTTGATTTAAGACATGAAGGAATTTATTTCACAAACCTAATTTGTGAAGTAGCAGTGAAACATATTGATGCTCTATGGGAGGCATGTTAAACTGCCGGCCTGCAGGCCGGATGCGTCATGCCGAAACTGCGCCCACCCCATTGCCGGCAATGGGGAAAAAGTCACGATACATTGTGCAATGTCACGTGATGTCACAAGTTTGACATGCTTGCTCTATGGTATCCAACTCTTTGTAGCTTCCAAAGTGAAGATAATAAGAAGTTGATTCTATGACACAAAATATTTAGCACAGTTCTCATTATGGATTTCCCTGATAGAAACTCAGCCTGATCAACAAAGGAAGTGACAGTGTGGCTAAGTCTCTTAGCTAATATAGCAGTAAAATTTAAGATTATGATTCAATAAAGAAGTCAATAGAAAAGAATCTGAAGTTTAGGCTGATCTCCCCTTTAGAATAGAATATTTATAGCTCAGAGTTGAACTGAGGAGTCTTTTGGGCTCTCTGAATTTGGTTATTTTCTTGGTTGTTACCTAGTTAGTAATGAAATATCTGCAAGAAAAAAACCAAGCTCAGAGATCACCAAGGACCACAATGATCCCCCTTTCTTAAAAATACTGAAATCCATGAGGATTTCCAAGAATTTAACTTTGTTTCTCTACTTTTTTTCTTTACACATTTCATTAGTCTCTAGAACTGTGTAGAAAGAGAGTAATCTCCTCAGACATCTGCCTCAATTCTTCTAGTCTATTTATAGTAATGCAGCATTCAATCAGCTCCTCTAAGGTGCTTGCCATAACTTCCTGAACCAGTTCATCTTGCTAATCATTAGATAGACCCTCTTTAAACTGTCAACCACAAATTATTCCAGCCCACACCTCTTAAGTGAAATTAAAAATCAGGTATATATGCTTGAACATTATGTTTACCTTGGAACAGTCTGGGAATTTCACAAGTCCTTGTGACAGAATTGACACCAGGAGCTCTGAATTTAATCAGATTTGCTGTGGTCTGGATCAAAAAATGCCTGGATCTAAAAACATGAAGCAAGTTTACCTTCAAAGTAAAAGGAGTAAAGACTTATCGGAATTAATGACAATATTGATAAATCAACTTTTAAGGAACAAGCATTTTTTCACTTCTGATTAAGAAGTTTTATTAAAAAATCTTGAAGTGCAACAATTTCAATAAGTACTTTGACTTTTATATGTGAATATAATTATATGTGATTATATGCAATTCAAAACTATTTGTTTTTCTTTTTTTCCCTAGTATTTCAGTGAATGAAATTTGTTTGTTTGTTTTCTGAAAAGATAGGCCAGCCTGCACCTGCATATTGTTTACATAAGGGTTACTAGACCCATAATTCCTATAAATTCTGCTCTCATATCTTCATAGTTCTCTATAACCTTCTCCCTAGTACCTCACCCTACTATACATGAAGCTCTCAGCATACACCATGAAGGATTGAGATGTGTGAATTCCCCCTTTCACTGTGGGGAGAACCTTCTTTGCCACCCCCTAATATCTCAAAAAAGCATGATCAGAAGAGTTATTTTAAGACCTTTCTTCTTTTGAAAAGCTTCTATATTCTGTCAGTTTTACACTATTTCTTTACCATTTCCTATTTCTTTACTTCCACCTCTCTGTTACTTTATTGTCATAGCAGCCTCTATATGTCAGTTACTGCTCTCCAAGCTGCTTCTCATATCTTGTCCTCACATACCAGTCCTATCCTTGCTGCTCTCATAAGCTCTTTAACAGGCACTGAGTCCAAATTTGCTATTCCCAGCTTGTTCACTATCTCTTCCGCGGTTTCTAGCCACAACATTGTTCCTTGGTTGCCCTCCCCAACTATCCTAGAAGATACCATCAATACAACTTATAATCTTCCACAACCTCCATAATTTCCTGAGGGCAGCAGCAACAGCAGTGTTTCAATATGACTCCAGTAAAAAGTCAGATTCTATACAGATTTTTTTCGTTTCTTTTCTTTCTCCCATCCTCACTGACTTCAAGAAATGTTAGTTCTTTTTCATTGACAAAGGCACTTCACCAACATGTTAAAACAGATTAAATTAGAAGAAGCAGAATGGAGAGATTTTGAAGTTTAGGGCCAAGTAAGGAGATATGGGACACACTCACACAGGTTATTTGATTTCTCTGACTCAGATGTCAAAACATTTGGAAGCTAACTCTGTGTCGTTTTTTTGAAGATTTCATCCACTACAACATATTTCTCATGTAATACTCTTTTACTCATTCACTCCATATATCTTCCTTCCTTCCTTCCTTCCTTCCTTCCTTCCTTCCTTCCTTCCTTCCTTCCTTCCTTCCTTCCTTCCTTCCTTCCTTCCTTCCTTCCTTCCCTTTTTATTTTACAACATCTCTTAAGTAACCCATTCCCACTGCATTCATCTAATTCATTCATTTCCATGTAATGGAAATCTTTGCTTCTTTCAAACATTAATTCCTGTATGGTATTTTTTCAACCATCATTTCTGCATCTTAAAATTTCTCCAACATTTTCTCATCTTCAGTAAGGGTACACACATTCATCTTCTTGGTCTAATTTTGTGACATTTATGTATCACTTGTTTGCTTCATTTTTCCTGTCAAATATAACTACCTTATCTTTTTTGAAATATTGCAGTATGTCTAGTATTTGCTTCAAATAATTCAGGTTGTCTGCCAGCAATCTAGCTTTCTATCTGTAAAAAAGTATACACACATTCAAATTCTCAGTCAGCTTATTTCTTGCATCACTACAAACATTCCTTATAAATTTATCCATAAATAAATTAAGATATCAATGGGGCATTCCCACACATTTACCTCATTCCTTTCTTGAATTTGAACTGTTCACTAAGCATTCAGCTCATTCTTATGCATGCTTTCCTTCCGTCATACATTATTTCTATTACTTTCAACAACCAACAATCAGTATTGTGCAAAATGCTCCATAATTCAAGCAATCCAGTTTATCATATGCTTTTTCTAAAACCAACTGGCAAACAATGCACTTTCTCATAATTTGTATATTACTCAGGGACTTGCTGAAGAGAAAAAATATGGTCTGCGCACATTGCTCCCAGCATGATGCTGTACCACATTTTTAAAATTTTGCTCATTGCCATCTCTTGCACCCTTTCATCAGAATTCTGCCAAACATTTTTCCAGGCACACTGAGCAAACTAATCATCCCTGAAGTTTCGGCATTCACTTTATCTTTTTTTAAAATATTAGGAAGAAATAATGGCATTCTTAATTTTTGGTTGTTTATGTGTTCTTTTGATTTGATTTTATTTTGTTAGCTGCCCTTAGTCACATGGCAAGTGGGTGGTCATATAAATTCATGTAAATCAGTCAGGCTTTCATCGTACTTATTGAAATAAATCATGCTTTTATACTAATTAATTTATCATATTTACATAGCAATAGATGTATTCTTTAAACCATGTTTTCAGAACAAACAGACGGTTGAACCAGTTATTCACCAAACACTCTTATACATTCTTGGGTTTTTGAATGACTCACTACATTTTTTGCTCTCTCTGTCTCAATCAATTCATAACATCTTTCCTTAGATTACATTAATTCAAAATGTGGTTATAATCTTATCTAAAATCATCTTTGTTTTTACATTATCACCATTCACTGAGGTGTAAGATGCAGTTATCACTATCCTATGGATTATGACTTTCATAGAAACCCATAATAACCTAAATTTTATCTATTCATACTTTTTTACTTTTCTTAAAAATCTATATGTACATTTTATATTCCCAGATGCAATCTTGCCTCTAATATGATAATTAACCTGTACAGCGTGTCTTGGATTTGGTTAATCAAAGTTTTCACACTATAAACAAGATAAAATAGATTAGGCTGAAGACTTAGTCACACACAATATTTATGGAAACAGTAAAAGACATTGTTCTGGCCCATTTGGGCTAGAATGCAGAAACACTGCCAAACATCTTCACACAATTCTATTCCAGCTGTGTCCATTTCTCATCAATTCAGAAATACATACAGTATGCTGAGACTTTCAAGATACTAGGTTTTGATACAATTTTCTTGAGCAATTCCTCTTTGTGGGTATCTGATGAATGATGAGGTTGTAGGGCTTAGATTCCTGGTAGAGGAAATCTAGGAATTAGATACATTATGGCATTAAGTGTGGTCATATAGTATATTTATTTTCTGCCTTTTACATGCAGAATTTCTGATACAACATTTTACAGTAGTAACAATATTTTGCATTAGAGCTATTGGATGTCTTTCTGTATTGCTTTGAACCTTCAGGAAGTCTTCCTAGTTTGAAAAGGCCTAGAACAGGGGTGTCAAACTGGCGGTCCATGGGCTGGATGCATCACGTGCAAGCTACACCCACCCCGGCTCCACAAAGGCAAAAAACATCGTGATATGTCACAATACATCACATGACGTGATCGAGTTTGACACCTGTGGCCTAGCTCTAGAACAGGGGTGTCAAGCTCGCAATGTCATGTGACGTGTCATGACGTATCGTGACTTTTTTTCCATTGCTGGCAGTGGGGTGGGCACGGTTTTGCCATGACGCATCCGGCCTGCGGGCTGGCAGTTTGACACCCCTGCCCTAGAACATCTCTGACAGTCCTGGAATGTTTATCAAGACTAACAGAAACAATTGTTTCAAGCTCATAATCCTTCAAACTTGAAATGGGGCATTCCACAGTTGAAATGTTTCAAATTCAAAATATTTTAGACACCACTAACATTTGATATCTGGTAGTCATATTATAATATACTATTTCAAGTTATCTATCATGAGAATAGAAGCAAGATTTTTTAGCATTGTTGACTAATGGTGGAACTGTGTTTGATAATTGCTCTTCTTGGTTGATTAAATCCAACAAGCCTATTGCTTTCTATAGATAAAATAGTAGTAAATGTAACTTAATAATAATAATAATAA
>NW_015386734.1:708697-736192 GCF_001527695.2 Protobothrops mucrosquamatus | reverse complement strand
AGCCCTGGGGCACCCCACTACAAACTTCCCTCCATGTAGATGCGGTTCCATTGAGGACCACACGCTGAGTACGGCCGGTCAGCCAGCTACGAATCCATCTGGTGGTGATGCTGTCTAACCCATATTTTTCTATCTTATCGAGTAGTAGGTTGTGGTCTACTTTATCAAATGCCTTACTGAAGTCCAAGTAAATTATATCTACAGCATTCCTCTGATCCACTAATTTTGTCACTTGGTCAAAGAATGTAATAAGGTTTGTCTGGCATGATCTGTTTTTGACAAACCCATGTTGGCTTTTAGTTGGCTTTAGTAACTTAGGCTAGGGTTACCAGGTATTTGAACAGGCAAAGGAAGATGTGGACAATTGGAAAAGAGGACAAATGGGGAGAGAGAGTAGGAGGAAATACTAATTGTTTTACTTTCTTGGCCTCTGCAACAAAACTGCAAAACAAATAAATGTACTTAGGCCTACATGTATATTAAATTACGTTTCCCAGCATCAGAAAGACAGGTTTTTCAATGGCAGGAATGTAGTAGAGCCAGAAAGGATGAAAAAACCTTCAGCATGTAACTGATTAAGGTCTTGTCAATTTCAGGTGGTGGCACAAGTCACCTGGAGAAGATTCATCAACTAATTAAGGTCACAGGGTTGAGCTTATTAACTTAGCACTTATTAGGGAAATGTTGTTCTATGGAGAAAGTTGCTTGGTAAGAGATAAGAAATAGCTTGTGAGATTCTCAAAGAGGAGACTACTTGATTTTACATCTATGTCTGCTGGAAAGAGGACATGAAGACAAAAGAGTCAATAGTTCACCTCGATAAGGCCTTTTGCATTGCACTGCAACCTCAAACCTAGAAGAAGCTTCTGAGCATATGCAGAGTTTTTCTGACTATGGGAACTATCACTTTGCTCTGCTCTTAGAAACAAGGGACTTATCTGACTTTGTGAAACAAAGGAACTACATTGCTTGGGGGTGGAAACATTGCTTGAGTTTTTGTGAAAACAAAGCACTCTTTTGAAGATCTGTCTGCCCTTTTTGATAGAAAGAGTATCTAATTCTATTTGTATCTGATTTAACAGACTAACAGAATTGGAAGGAACCTTGAAGGTCTTCTAGTCCAACCCTCCCTGCTTAAGCAGGAAACCTTATATTATTTCAGACAAATGGTTGTCTAATCCTAACTAAACCAATTGGTTTTCAGGGTGGCTTCAAAATAAAAAAATAAGCCCTGTGTGATTGGATTGGATTGGATTGGATTACATGACTTGTGTCTACATATCAAGAAACAAACCAGTGGAGATATATTAGTACATAGGTCTTCAATGCCCCACATTTTCTATCAAGACTAGAAACATCCTACTGTCCAAAAAAGCCTTGAAAGTCTGGTTTAACTGGAATTCTTCCATGGAATTCAATGGTATACACTTCAGAGTAGACTTGCATTAGTAACATCTCTCTTGAATCACTTTTGATTCCATGATTCCATGGCTATATTCATTTTGGTATTTTGTGTTTTTTTTTGGTAATAATAAACAGAGGATTTACCATTGTTCTCTGTTGGGGTTGTTGTTTCATCCTCCTGAATAATCTACAGCCTGGCATTTCCTGTTGGTCTCCTACCCAAGTAGCAACCAGATCCAATACTGCTTAGCTGTTTTGAGATCTGCCAAGGTCAGGTGATGCAGAAATAAATGGATTAGATCTGAGTGAAATATATAATAGTTTTTTAAATGCATGGAACCAATGGCCACTTGACTTAGCTCTTTGAGTCAAATCAAACAGAATAATGAACACGTAGTCCAAAGGAGATCCTATTAGGAATGCAATATGGAAATGAGCACAATGGTTGTAGTCAGTCCAGCTTATCTGACACAGGGTAGGCATGGATTATTTTTTTTGTTAGAATTCTAAGTGACAGTCTTCCTCCCTGCCAGAACCCTTTAATCAACAGCTGAAGCATTGGAGAAAGCTCTAAAGTTTAATCCATTAAAAGCCATTCAGAACCAAAACAAATAAACAGAGCTTTAAGCACTTCAGTGACAACAGAGCAGAAAACCAAGCAGTCTCCTTAGGAAATCTCAGCAATTTGAGCATCAATAACTTGCACTATGGGCTCCAATGTGATGAAAGCTAGAAAATCTCTGCTGTGGGCTCTGTTTTTAAATATATTGGGGAACGCAAATATTCTAAGTGAAGGGTGGCATCAGCTATGTAGTCCCAAAGGCAGACTTAAGTACCATCCCTGCTAATAATGAAAACAAACTAATTCAAACATCACTTGAAGCTGAAAATAGCCTTTGTTTTCCCTTAATCTGCACTCTTAAAATACTTCAGCTTCCTCCCAAGTGATTATTTTTCCAAATTAATGGAATATGATATATATGTATGTATATACATGTCATAACGACAACCAATATTTCCAAGAATGCAAAACTCTGCTATTATTCTGAATATTGTAAATGTGCAATGCGTTCCATTTAAGCCACTGTGAGTAATCAAATCTTCAATACATTTACATGAAGAAGAAAGAAAAATAAACATTCCCCTTTTTAAGACTAAGTGCTGTCTTTAAAACGATGGATTTGTATATTGTCCTTTGTGTGATGGAAAATTATACCAATCCTTTAGAATGATTAAGGTTTGATGCATACGTATTTATTTTATAAGGTATTTAGTCTACAGCATTAATAAACTCAGCTAGAATTTATTCAGTTACTTTTTTTCAAAGATGTGTGGGTAAAATCCTTAATTACATGAGGTCCATTTACATGACACATTTTCCTCTTTGATCCTGCAGAATTGTGTCCTTCAAAATCTGCCCCTAATGACTCCATATCTTTGCAGCAGTGGAAAGACTCCCTCATTATTGATGCTGTAAATAATTTAAGTAGTATTTGAAGCAGACTTAGCTGTTCTTTGAGGATGCCTTTTAAAATCAATTGGACTTCATTATCTAGACTTTTTTTGTGGGTCTGCCCCACGATTTCATAATTTTGGATCATACTTTCAGTGCTATTGGACTAACAAAAGTGATCAGTTTTGTCTTTTTGATTTCTTGAGGTAAAGAATTTCTCATAATTAGGATAATATGACTAATTTGACATAATATAACTTTCTCAAAAACCAACATCCAGTGGGAAAACAAGTTTTATTCAACTTCCTCTGGATTTCATTGGCCCAGTTTTGTTTCAATTTTCATAACCTTATCTTCCCCTCCTCCTCCAGTTCTCTAAAACTGTATTAAATCTCAACAAGTTCTTTGTCTCGTTCATTGTTCGTATTTTTTATTTCAGTTTCACATTTACACATAATTATAAACCCAGCAGTTCAAGAGGAGTATTATTTATTATTTATACTGCAGTGTCATTGATTTGTATTTTACCCCTGAATTATCTAGAAGCATTAAATTATATACCTTCATAGGTAGTCAACAAGATTCTCTAGAGATTGCCCACAATGTGCCTACAAGCTAATTTGTTTACTAAAGATTTGTCAACTTTATTATTTATTTTTCATACGCTAGCTGGATTTGCTGAAAGCTTGTTCTTAATATTTGTTTTAAAGAATAACACCAGATCAGATGGTTCCATTTTGGATGGAAAATGTTAGACGGATCCTGCAGCCATTGAACCAAAGAGTGTCACTCATCTAAAGACTGTACAACTCAAATTCAAGAATATATGACTATGCTGTATGTCAGGGGGGGAAAAAAGCTTAATTTGGATTCATCAAAATGCTTGCTGCATAAGTGAATTGTCAAACAGGCAGTATGTGGGTGGCTGCAATGGCAGTGCGGAGGTTTGTATGGAAAACAAGTATGGCATTGTGAACAGTTTGTTTCAGTTTATTGGTACCCGTGTTTAACGCATGTTGGAAATTTAGTAAAATCCTTCTCATGATGCACTAATATATTGGGAGAAAAACAAATCAAGCTACCTAGACCTTTTAATGTAGCAAACAATGTCAACTGGCATGCCACTTCTTCCCCTTTCTGTCACAAGAACCATTCATTCACCAAGTCTGCTTCTAAAACTGCTTTTCCTTAAAGGGAAAAGCTTTCACTTTAATTCAAAATGTGTTACTATGTGAAAAATATATTTCCTGTATTTTTAAACAAGAGCTGATACACGAAAAAGGGGAATTGAGTATGTGGGGAAAAAATATATGCCAAATATATTCTCTAGGCTACCAAGATTGGGAAATGAAAGCCATTTTCCCAAATTTATTTTACATTTTCTTGGAATTAAATTCTATGCATTTCTGGTGCATTGTCCAAAATGCTTAACTTGAATAGCAGGACATACAGCATTCAAAGTGCCTCAGCAGCTCTTAAATTGTCCCTTATTTTCAGAGCCATAAAAGTGTCTTTTATAATGGCTCGCTCCTTTCTTTCTTGACAAACACATACATGTTTTCTGCAAAATGGCACAGTTGAAGAGAACACAGTCTATTTGCAAAAATGCTCCATGGGTTTAATAGAAGTCCTTTTTCAGTGATTTCTCAAAAACCATCATGAAAGGGCAGTAAAAAAATGTTAATTTTGTGATCTTTCCCTCCATCGGAGTGGCCACATTATCAGTAAACCAAGTGCTGCCCCCAACCTGAATAGCCAAGAACTAAATTTGATTATATTCCTAACATAGTGCTGTTATGCCATGGGAAATGAAATAATCAGAAATGACCATTGAACAAATGGCCATGAATAGTTCAGAAAGATATGTTAAGGGATGTTGTGTTTTAACCTGCTTGAGTTTACTAGGTGAAAAGTTTACAGGCTGAAAAGCAGAACTGAAAAGCAATTAGATCACCCTCATTCGATTTCATCATTCTGAAATAGGGATCTGGCAAGCCAAACGAAAATGCAAATGTAAATACATAATTTCATAAAAAAAAATTAAGATGTGGAGAATCTAACTCCAGCTGGAACATTTTGAACAAATGTGTACCCTGAAACCAAGAATACAAGGTTTAACTGTAAGCCTTAAGTAATTTATCTGAGTGTATGTTGTGTTTACTTCATAAAGGAGAGACATAAATCACAGCATACTATGGGTAGATCAGTATTCTTTCAGTGAAAGACAGAGGAAAATATTCAGCTTTTCTTCTCCATGTGGTTGCCTTGCTCAATAAACTGATTTCATTTATTGTTAGGAGTGTGCGACAGAAAGAAAGAAAAAAAATTAATTTAGCTCTACTTCCCATCTTTTACTGGGATTTAAGCCTCATTTAAATCAGAGAGTGATTTTGTATACACTAGAATAGAGTCCCTTTGTTTATATTTGCTCTTCCTTAAATTGTAGCAGATTTACACCAGAAGAAATTGACCTAGATAGTATTGATATCCCAGCATGGCCAGCTATATAAGCCAGGGATGTCAAACTTGCAACATCACGTGACGTGTTGCAAAGTATCGCAAATTTTTCTCCATTGCTGGCAATGGGGCGGGTGCAGTTTTGGCATGATGCATCCAGCCCGCGGGCTGACCCCTGATATAAGCAATGTAATGATGTTTCACAGATCATAAAAGAAGATACAATATTAAATAATTATTGTTAAGTTAATGAAGGTTTTATAAAATGTCTTTCCTTCTGGCTTTCCTGCCTACCTATTATCACATTACACTATAATAGCTAAATATCATACTATCCTAACTAAAGGATTATCATTCTCCCTTCCCCCATACCTAATACATACAACATATACTATACACAGCTGCAATAAATATATAGAATTGCTACTGTCCATTGGGTAGATAAATTGACTTTCAAATAAATATTAAAAATTAAAAGAATTGAAAGGCATGAGTAGCCAAATCTTCCTTGCTGGTGTAAAATGAATATTCTACTAGCTTTTCCAATATTTCTGCAGAAATGCTGGAAGAAAATGGTATGCTGATTAGATCTAAGTGTGTTGCTTCAGGAATATCTTGCAATAATTTTATATTTAATCATCTGACTGGTTATGTAGGGTGGATAGTTTTTACTGTTATTAGGCAGTTGCGAACAGTTGCTGTTCACAGAAGTGAATAGTTGTTACTGTTATTAAGCTGCTGTATATGATCTCTGTACGTAGATTTTGTCTCTGTTTTTTCTTGTAATGTTTCTGCCTGTAATTTTCTAAGGAGGATTTATTTATTTATATTTGCAACACACACACACAAATGCACACACAGACACATCTCCAATTCTCAATGTTTTTTGTCTAAACTTGATAGATAGATAGATAGATAGATAGATAGATAGATAGATAGATAGATAGATAGATAGATAGATAGATAGATAAGTTTAGAGTTACCCTGTGGTAAGATGGATGGCCAATAAATTATATATATTATATGAGTGAATGCAGGTGTTGTGTATATTGGTATTATTGAAATATTGTAACAGAATAATGCATTTTAATGAGCAAATTGTAATACTGTAACAGAATAAGATTTTTTAAAAAATGAACAAACATAATAGATTTTTTCCAGCAATTATAGACAAGTCCCTTGTAACCTGACCATAAACATTCCAATGCAATAAGTGTTTGGGGTTGACTCTTGTCTTGTAAATCAATCAGAGTCTAGTCCCATATTAGTGCCAGTTGACAAAACTAAGTAATCCTCATTATCATGAATGGTGGTTAAATACCTAAATCCATCCCCTCCAGAGTCTCAAAGGATTGAAATTCATTGAATGGAATTGCTTTTACTATCAGGTTGTACTTTTTTTTTATAAAAGGTAGTTTTGACCCATGAAAATGCCATAACCTATTATTGACAGAAAGCAGATAAGAGAGTTTATCCTACTTTATCCTACTTACACTGGGAAATTATGGGGAGATTTCAACTAGATGTTAGTCAAAACTCCAAATAATGTCATCCCTTGAAATGTTTATCAATAACTTAAACAATCTTCCAAATGGAAATGGGTAGGAGGGGAAGTTGTTTGTCCTTCCCTAAACTCAATATTATTACTGATCAAATAGTTTTTATACATTGTAGACTTCTGATGCTGCACTTCAAAGATTTCCAGATGGGACTCTGCCTTGCTGCCTGACAAGAAAAGGAAGTTTTACTTTAGCCCACAATGGATTGATTGGCCCAGTGCAAAAGGTCACCAAACACTACACATGCCTGCTGGGGCCAAAGCTTAGTGAGGGAATCCTGCCAAGCAGGATTAAGAGATCTATTCTCTCTCCAGTAGGCATCCATAACTCGCTGTAGCATCAAGGGCAGTTATGCATGCACATTAAAAGAAGAATGGACCCCAGGAGTGCAAAAGGATCTTGCAAAGTGTCAAATGGCTTGTTTGACACAAGTAAACTTAACTGAAGGATTGTAAAGAAATCTGCAGAGAAGAGGAGGGGGAAGAGGAATGGAAAGGGAGGGGGGGAAGGAGCCAGAGCTATTTTTAGTTCAAATTTAAGTTGTGCACCTTTGTTGTAAAATCTGGATGTGGAGAATAATATAGAAATCAGAAGTTCTCTGGAGGTAATAAAAAAATCTCTTCCTATGTACCATGAGAGAAAAATAAAATTCCTCTTCATAAAATATTCTAATGATTTTTAGACAGCAAGGCAAATTGGCTTGTTAATATAGAGACTTCACAGAATGCCTTCATTCCTCTGAGAATCATGGGTTATATATCTATGCACACAAATACCTACAATTATTGGGTGTTATAATTCTTTAGCTTCTGGCCCTGGTATATGAGATATTTGTATTTCAAACCAATATTTTTCCAGTGGATGTGTACTGTACGTTTCACTTTATGTCATCAGTGGGACAGCCATACAATATTTTTGAAGGGCAATCTGCAATTATTTAAATACACTGAACTCTGTGCTAACTCACTATGTACAAGACTTAGTACATTCAGACTGATCCTTTGGGAATGTGGGTTATATGGAGTGGAATTGGCACGAGCTAAACTTGTATCATGTGTTTCCAAAACACAGGCTGACTATTCATCTGTGGAACTTTACCATGTTTGAAATTCTGTATAGCCCCAATTATTTTTCACTTTTAACATCACAGCTTTATTGTATAAACTGACACACAGCCAGGAATAAAGTATGATATTTCATATATAAACTTACTGGAATAACACATATCTATAACATTGATGTGAAGAAATAGCCAACAGGATGATGTTATTAAGATAAGATTAAGATGTTTTTATTAAGATTAAGAAGAGCCATGGTAGCACAGTGGTTAGAATGCAGCTTTGCAGGCAAACTCTGCCCACAGCCTGCAGTCCAATCTTGACTGGCTCAAAGTTGACTCAGCCTTCCATCCTTCCAAGGTCAGTAAAATGAGGACCCAGATTTTTGGGGACAATATGCTGACTCTATAAACCACTGAGAGGGTGCTGTAAAGAACTATGGAGTGGCATATAATTCTAAGTGTTACTGCTATTGCTATGACAGAATAAGAGTTGGAAGGGAATCTGGAGGTCTTCTAATCTAACCTCCTGCCTTCAGGTGCTTTGGAGAACAGGTTGATCCCTCTTCTTTGTGGCAATCCATCAACTATCTCATAAGATTGCTCAGTATTTTATCTTTGTAGCTAAATTCTTGCTTAAATCTGTATATTGATCTTCTTTGGGCTTGAGAGCAAGCTCCCACAGTTTTTGATATTTACACTGAAAAATGTATTAAACATTTTTATCAAAATAGCAAGGTGGGGGCAAAATAAATATAACAAATGCATGACAATTATTATATGTGGCTGTGGTACCTCTGGGAGGGGAGTTTGAATACAACCACTTCTGTTTTAAACAAAGCATTTAAAAAAAATTGAACTAAGAATCTCATAGGTTTTAAATGTAGTATATCCAAGCAAACCAAGCCCCCCAAATACAACTTCATCTTCTTGTTTGGTCAAACTATAATTTCAGGTTTCAGTTAATTACAGGTTTTTCTAATACAAACAAATAAGCTGGAGGGTAAGAAGAGAAAGTAGGCAATTTCTAGTTCTCGTTCATATCTATAGTAATGGGAAAAGGGGGAATATAAGAACATGTGAATAGCCATGCTGGATGAAGCCAAATATGATTAATCAGATGCATAAGGAAGCTCATCATCAGGAGTGAAAATGATAGCTCTCACTTCCAATGGAGACATATCCTTTATATGCCCCACATACGCTTGCCTTAGATCANCTCCACCCCAAAGCCTCGAATGATCTCACCCAGCGGCTTCACATAAATATTGAACAATAGGGGAGAGAGGACCGACCCCTGAGGCACCCCACAAGTTAGGGGCCTAGGAGTCGACCTCTGTCCCCCTGCCAATACAGACTGCGTACGGTCGGTGAGGAAGGAGGAGAACCACTGCATAACAGTGCCTCCCACTCCTAACATATTGCAACTTTTTTGTATTGCCAGAGTTGGAGTGGCCGTGGCCTCCGTATGATGCAACCGGCCTGTGGCCAGCAGTTTGACACCCCTGCCTTAGCTAGTCTGCCATTAGTGCAAGCCTATTCACACATTTCATTTGGCTAACTATCAAAATTAGAAAAAGGCAAACCATCTCTGATTTATAAGCAGGAATTCAAGTTGATATACACCTTTTTAGTCTCAGCATAGCAGGAAACTGTGCCATTCATTTTCAGTTATTGGAGTCAGAGAAAACATCAACAGATAGAAAATAGGGATTCTGAGGCCATATGCAATCCTGGTGTTTAGGTTGCTCAATCCTAAACTCAGATATGATTGAAGCTGTGATCTCTGGAGCAGTCGCAGGAATCCTAGGAGGGAGAAGTGGTTCATTTCCTCCAAAAGAAAACCCCTATTATAGACACCCTTGGCTTTCATTGCTCCAGCCACAAAGGAGAAAACAATCTCTTCATATATTAAACGTTAAAAAAAACAAATAAAAAATAAGAATAAATAATTCTTAACACATTTGGTTGAAAACAAAGATTCTCTGGATATAGGCCTCAGGCATTTGCTTAATATTACTTCATCAAAAGCTGTGATTCCAAGTATTTCTACCTGAAACTTTGTTGGAATGGATGAGCAAATTTTATTGACCCAGATTCCCAAATGAAGTGACATTTCCTGATGGACACTGGAGTAAAGTTTCCCATAATCGTGGCAATGCTGCTAAAGAAGAGCCCTCTGTATTTTTCCCTTTTATTTCTTTGTGTTGACTTTCTCACGCATAGCAAACATTTGGTGCTTGAGTTGCTGAACATCTTTGAAAGGCCCCACGAAGTGTGAGAATTTCTGAAGGGAATCATTCCATCCAAGCGATTGAGAACATTCCAAGAAGAGGGAGGGGGCATGATGGCCCTTCTTCCATCACCACCTGTTTCTTGGGATTATTTTTGTTTGTTTGGGGTTTTTTTCCAAGCAAAAAAGTGGAAACTGTACAAAACTACAACTTTATCGGAAGCTTCAATTTCGGTAACAAATCTTGCCGACCTTTCCCAAATCTTGTGGAGTAAAGAATGTAGGTTTCCAGGCGATGGTGAACTGCTGTTCCAATCCTTTTCACCCATTTTCAAATTAAGCAGTAGCAACACCCAATTATTCCTATTAATTAAACTTTCCTCACTCTCTACTGACTCTGATAATTATTTTTGTGTTTTTTTTTTTAAAAAGAACTATCTTTGCACTTATGTCATAAAATTTTCTGCCTTTTTCCCTTTTATAATATTTGTATTCAAGACAAACAACAGGAGGTTGAATTCAGGCCATTTAAAAGAAACATCTGCTGACATTTATTCATATGCTACATGTTCCACTTTCATCATTGAATGTAATGGTAAACACACATTCCAGTCAATAATGGCAGTTCCCAGCCAAGCTTTACAAATGGTCTCTTTAACACCTAAATTGACAGCTCGGGAGAATTTCAGATAGAAGCTAAATATGGTACTTTTGGACACTCTTTTCCTAAGTCTAGAATGACTGGAAAACATTAATGAGAATGTGCATTGTATACAGGCAAAATTGACATGCATGAATAAATGCTCCAGAATTTACATATATATATATATATATATATATATATATATATATATATATATATATATATATATATATATATATATATATATAGTTTAATTTTAGAACAGTTCCTCCTCCTCCTTCTCATAATTAAAATTCCTAGAAGCTAGGGACACCCATCTATCTTTACATTTCAGTAATTTTTAGCATCATCATTTTTATTTGAGTCTAATACATCTTCCATTGATCATGTTAAAAAAAATGAGCACAGAAAAAAATAGAAAATTAAACTTGGGATAGATGAACCCATTCTGCGACAAAGAGGGAATAGTATTCTTGTAAAGGGGTATGTTATGAATGACCATGCCATCCAGGGAATTCTGAATGCACAGGTATGTTTCATATTTTCAGAAAGTACATGTGATGTGATTTCAGACATTCAAATTTGCCCATGAGACCATAAGTTTACCTATTCCTGTTTCCACCAGTTAATAAAAAATTATACAGTATGCAGTTTTAGATTTTTAGCTATTCAGAAGCCCTTACTTAATACTGAAGCCATCTTTCTTAAGTAGACTTCATAAACAATTCAGGGGATCATCTCTCTCTCTTCCTCTTCCTCTCCCTCTCCTTCTCCCTCTCTACTTTTTCGTTCAATTTAATTTTCAAAGCAGCTATATATCAATATTTTAAGAGGATACAAAAATTAAGGATAAAATAAAAGATGAAAACTAAACCTAAAATCTGAAACCATTCTCTTCTTGTAACCTACCTCATCTTCTTGAAGTTTCAATCTTCTTCATTGGAGATCCATTCTCCCTCTGTTGCATTCTCTGTACATATTTTTTATCATTCATAGGTTAGCATGCTTTTGTTAAGACTGCTTAATCTGGTCTGTTTGTTAGTCAATATAAATAATGATAAAAACCTACACATACAATATAATAATGTAAGCCTACATCAGAATTTTTTTTATGTTAATTCTGGAAGCAAAATTATTTTAGCTGTAACACTTAATATGTAGCACTTTTTCTCAAAGCAATTAACATACATTTTCAATATGTTTGTGACAGGGAAGTAATGGTTTGCCTAAAGTCATGTTTCAATTCAATTTAAACTATAATGTTTATGAATTAATATTTAGCCTAGAGGACATGGGTGGCAAAACGTGTAAATGAACTAACAAGATGGAGTACAACTAATGGAAAAAATTCAGCAACACAAAATTGCATAAACATAGGTGAGGACTATGAAATAGTTTCATTTCAATGTATTATTGGATAGGCTAATATGAAGGCTATCTTGACCATTATTTCCACCTAACAATGAATTCATAATGACATTACCATATAAGTCTATATTAGAATGTAATTCAGGTAGGTTAATTAATGTTGAGGATATATTAAAACAAAAGTTTTGGGTGATTATATCTCTTTTCAAATACACTCTTTTTCCTTTTAGTAATCTTTCCTGTAGATATCTATTAGCATTTCATTTCCAGCACAAACGATTGTTTAGTGACTAGTTTCACAGATTTCATTATGCCAGAATATGATTTTCTTGATATTGAAATTGCTTTTCAAAAAGCATATAAATGAAAAAGTATGAAAGTATGAATCCAATGCTGCCTTTTAATTGACATTCACACATATGCATAAGTGCATACGTTTAATTACATACATAATTATAATTTCCACAAAAGTAAAAAAAAAATTCTATACATTCACATACATAGATAATAGCTACATGACATTTTAAAATAATTGCTTTAACTTTGGACATACAAATCATACGTATCATTCTTTGTATTGCATTGATAAAGAACCTGTTCAAAATTATGTGCTTTCCCTACCATACTACAACTTAATCTACGAGCAAAAAACCTTACAATCATTACATGATTGCAAGGCCATATAGTGGCCATCTGGATTTTGTAGCCTTGAGGTATTAGGTGGGTGAATGGGAAATGGGCTGGTGGTATTACTGTTACACCTGACTTCTATAAATTTTCATGGCCTATTATTGCTATTTCAATAATATATTTTGGGGGAAAAATACACTTGTATACAATGGCACAGTCTATGGTAGTCTTTCATAGCCCATGCTGGTTGAAAATTCTGGGACTTGTAGTCCCAGCATATTGGGGTGATACCAGCTTGCAAAAGGACCTCCTGATCATGGACTGTATCTCTTCATTTTCGTTTGTCCATGTCTCTGTGTGTGTGTGTGTTTGTTTGTTTGTTTGTGTGTGTGTGTGTCTATATATACATAGCCTGACTGCCTTGCTGAAAGTATTGTTTCAGAGCTATATTTCAACTGGACATCATTATCAGAGGGTGAAATAGTTCAGTGAAGAGAGAGAGAAAAAATGATGACACATTTTTTGTATGCATCCTGTTACATGCAAGGATGTTGAAGAGAAAAAAAATAGGCCCCTATCAACTGCAACAGAAAATTTAGGCAAAGTTGTAAGTATGCTGATGACATTGAGCTTGGTTTTTCTTTGTCATCTGAATCAGCACTTGGATAGGATGAAGAGCACTTTATTAAAACTGAAACCCGATCATACAGAAGCCCATAAGAAGATGGCTTCAGTGTCTGAGGAGTGAGTGCTCAACCTGCCCATTATAAGGTTGTATTTCTCAGGCCTGTGCAATAATTTAGATACAAACATAGGGTGCAAATGCCCGAATCTCTTTAAAGTAGCAGCATCTTTTCCTGAGATTGTGCAGCTGATCTTTGCAAGGTTTGTATATGTAAACAGTCAAATGTGTTTTAGGTTGCATATACAAATATGCCTTTTTCTTTGGAGGTATGCAATTTGCAATTATGACTTGTTTGGAAATTACAAAGAGGTTGCCATAGTTTCACTACAAATTCAAAACTGAGGAAAAATTACTTCTGGGGAAGTAATGTTGGACTGAAGGTAGCTATGCCAAAAACAAAGCTGATGGCTGCGAAGGAATGAAGAGCTGGCAAGTAGACTGACTCTATGTAATTCCTGTCTCAACAAAGAGAAGACGTGAGGTTGCCCACAAGTGCTCCTGACAGTTGCTCCTCCTCAAGACAGAAGTCTCCATGAGTTTGGTACTCTGGGAGAGTTGCCATCTTACTCAAACTGTGCTTGATGCCTTTGGGGGGAACCTGGGTTACCATACTTCCTTTTCTAATCACTTTTGAAAATTGCTTGTTAACTGCTTTTCAGTTATCAGGAACTTTTGAATCAACAGATTTTATAGCATCGGGCGATTTTCCTTCAATCCTTAGCAAAAAAACCCCAACAACTTTTAAATACAAGTTTAAGGGTTTAATTTTTTTCTGGAATAAATAGCAAAAGGGTGATTAAAAATTTGATTTTAGAAACCTAAGGGTCTAGATAAATTGGAAATAAGATTTTGGAATTCATTATAAGAATTCTTTCCCATGGGAAAAGGCTTTTGTTTTGATTTTTAAAAAAAATATATATAAGATAAGACTTTAAAAATTGTACACTAGAGCGAACTAGAACGAATTAAATATCACAATAAAAGGAGAATAACACTTAACATTAACTTACAAATAGAAAATAAAACAAAATATTTTACCATTGGACATACTGAATAATATTTTTGAACAATGGATCCAGAAGTTAATTTTATGAGTGTCTGCCTCATAAACATGATAGACTATGTTTAAAAGATAATATGGAAGACGAACATGTTTTCTTGTTTCTAAACAATTGTTTATACTTATGATTAAGATGAATAGTTATTTCTTTTTATATTCCCTTTCTTTTTCTTTACTACATTCTTATTTTTCTTTCTTTTCTTTTTATTTCTAGATATTCTTTTCTATGCATCTTCCATGTTTTTCTTTTTATTTGTTTTTACTTTGTATTAGTTTTTATTTTGTAATGGTAATTTTTAATAAAATTACTATTAAAAAAACAAAACTGAGGAAAGATAATAGATTTTACAGAAGACTGCTTTACTATCCTCTAACAATAATCTGATGGCAGAATCTCCCTAAGAATACTTTATGGCTTCTAAATGGCCACCATTTATGACATGCATAAAAAGTTAGCATTCTTTGTCTGTAATTTACTTGTTGCTAATTTATTCACATTAACACTTTAAGCAAATATACTGCAAAAATGTAATAAAAATGCTTTGTTTATTTCTAAGGTTTAGCTGGCATGTGGTTATTCAGAGATGGTCCATTACATTGTCCTTTACCAATCACAAGACTCTATGAAAAAGTCAGTAAACTTTTCACCTTTATAATGTCCACAAATTATTATTTCAGTTCTTGGAAATATAAATAGTTCTGTTGGACAGTGATAAGAACTGAAAATGTAGAGGAATATTTATGATGTTGGATGAATCAAAGTGGCATATTTTTATGCCACTTTTATACAGATATTTATATTTATTTATTTGAAAAAGTTATATGATTACCCATCTAACATATAAACTCTGGGCAGTTAAAAAAAATCAACAAAAATGGTTAAATAAAATCTCTTTATGCCAAGCAGAGAACAAAATTATAATATATTAAAATCAAATTAAAAATATACCTAAAATTATAGTATGTTAAGCAAAGCACTGTATAACTCAATTCTTCAAGCCATACCTATATTAGACTTATCTAGCTTCCCAGCCCAACACCTGAGAGAATCTTTTTTGCTGGAGAGGATTTATTTTCAGTGAATGGCCTGTAAGTTGTTTTGATTATGTTTCCCACAAAAACCATTTTTTTTAAAAAAAAAAATCCATTGATATACATAAATACATAAAACCACTCTCTAAAATATGATAATATCAGTGATTACTCGTGTACTATTTTCTTTCTGTGAGGAAGAGGTAAGTTGTAACTTTGCAACTAACTTTCCAGCCATAACGGCAAAGAAAAACATGTACCCATCAATTCCATATAATTTATTTTTTCATATCACAAACACACCTTCTAGAAATCATGTGCTACAACAATGGTTGAAAATGCAGAGATTCCTTTATGAGCAAGGCATTCTTTTGGTGCTGCATTTTGTCTTACCTTACATAAATTTTTAAGACCTTGAAGTAATTTTGGCATATTTGAGAATATTTATAATTATTATCAAAAATTAATTGAACATTTTTTTTATGTAGCCCTGCATGGAAATTATTCAGGAACAAGCAGTTTAACATTTGACATCATTCAAAAAGCTCACACAAATAATACTATGCAAATGTAGATATGAACCCTAGGAATGGGAATTCTACATAGTAAATTAAATATATATATGACCCCATGAAAGGCTGTTCCTGTATTCTGGACAGGAGAATGTAATAGAATTAGTAGTAGAGATATAATGAGAAATGTCTGCTTGAAAGAGCTGTAAAGTATTTTTGGGAAGGAAGGAAGGAAGGAAGGAAGGAAGGAAGGAAGGAAGGAAGGAAGGAAGGAAGGAAGGAAGGAAGGAAGGAAGGAAGGAAGGGGAAAAGCAAAGTTTTAAGTTAGTGGCCAGAAAAATAAGAAGTATATCTGAAATGCTGATACAACAAATTCTACTTATCATTCTTGCTCTCCCTACCTATTTTTTTCTGGACTGTGAGATTTCTTTCAGCTATAAGAGATGAAGATAGTCATTTCAGAGCATTGCATTATGGTAATATATCTGTGGTAATGGTTCATAAATTATACCACCATATCATTTGTATTTTTCTTTTGAAAATTGCAATCCTCCTGCCTTTTAACTTGGCTAATGATGCACATTTTTATGATCCAGTAGCCTGTGTGGGAAGGAGTTATATTTTGCCGCAACTAATATCAAAGTAAAGAGGATATGTCATATTCATTTCATGATATTATTTTATCGAGTGCATATAACACAAGAATAGTTATTCTATTCCCTCCATTAACATTCCTTGACAGTTTTTAGTTTTATCATTAGAAGATAGGTCTTTGTGGTTTTTCTATTTTTCTTTCCATACATTCCTCTATATGTCATTCAAATAAAATTAACTTAAATTAAAATCTTCAATGTGATCTAGCATTATTATCTCATATTACAGATTTGGAAAAGCCCATTTATTGTAAAGTAAAAACAGCAGTGGCAAAGCCATAATGAATCTATGGAATTTGTATTTGCTATTATTTGTTCATTAAGCAATATACAAATCCCCAATGACTGAAGCTTTCTGAATGATTCATGATGTAGAATTGAAGACAACTTGGTAACAGTTAAACAGGACACTATATATCACATAGTATAAAACTGTTAATGTTTTATTGGAACAAAGCAGCTAGAGGTTAAAATCAGAATAAGTGCTGTTAATTTATCTTCTTTTGATGGACTATTCTGCTTAAGTGCAATTTAAAAATAGAGAATCATAAGAGAGAAAACTTTGAAGGTGCCCATCAAAACAAACATTAGGACAGCAGGACTACGTGTATCCAGTCAATGGTTTCAGTGCTGGTGATTGCCTAGAGTAGTCCCAACAGTTTTATTGGCAAGAGAAGATTGAGACTCATGGTGTCCTGGGTTCTAGCCTGATACCTTAATCACTAGACCAAATTGACTCTCATTTTTCTCCAGCCCTGTAAATTAGCTTGAGCCTAGGGTCACATAAGCTTCCATAGCTGAGGATAAGTAGACCCAACTCTCTCTAGTTCTAGTCCAATACATTAACCATTACACTTCACGGACATTAGGGCCAGCATATCATCTTCTGAAATTGTTTAACAGTTCCCCAAACTGGTTCTGAGTTGCTTGGGGTTTTATGCACTATTAGCAAAAGCTTCAAAATTGCATAATGTTTGAAATTCATTTGCTATCCTAGGAGCCTGTATCTTTTTCACAATGTAGTTGCTTGAGTGTAGTGATACAATCATATTTTATTCCTGGAACCCTTTGTTCAAGTTGAAATAGAATGGCTGTAAAAAAGAGAATTTAATCCACAGAAACAATCCTGAATGAATAATAGGTAATGATATCAAAAGTCACTGAACTATCAAACAGAAGGAGAAGAACTGCTTTTACTGCCTCACTCAAAAGACTGTCCATCAGTGTAACCATAAGTTTATATATTCCTAAAATAATAGCCACTACATAACTCATGTACCTTGTCCAAAAAGGAACAAGCATATTGGGTATTGTTTAGGGTTCCAGATCCAAAGAATGCTCTTGCAGAATTGAGTAAGTGCTGCTTGTTTCAAGTATGCTGGAATCATTTCTTCAGTTGATAACACATTTGCTAATTTCCAGAGCCATGCAATCAGCTTATTTTGGCCAGTTCAAACTAGAGTTGAAATCATGTATCAGGATGAGCATTCTAAGGCCTCACAAATTAAAACTGTTTCCTCTTATTGGCACAAAAGTGTTGCAGAATATTTCAACTGATGCTATACTAAAAACAGTAATAAATTGGCATCAAGGAGAATTATGTTATCTTCACAGTGATAATAATAATAATAATAATAATAATAATAATAATAATAATAATAATAATAATAATAATAATAATAATAATAATAATAATAATAATAATAATAATAATAATAATAAAGTTGGAAGGGACCTTGGAGGCCATCTAGTCCAACGTCCTGCTCAGGCAGGAAACCCTAATGGTAAAGCCTGTTTACCGACAGGTCAAAGAAGAATTTTTGAAGGTCACAACCGCGTAAGTGGCGAAGACCTCCGTCCAACAAGGTGACCAATTAACAAGATTGACAGTCCTTCAAAGAGGAATCAAGATCCAACGAAGAGAGAAACCAATCAAAGGTGGGTAACGAAGAACAGGTGCCTTCAGGCACTTTGGAGAATGACCAGAACATATTCTGCTGAATAGTTGCTTGATAATGCGATGGATCGCATGCAATGGATTGTTTATTGATTATAAATCAAATTCATTCATTCATTCAATTTATTAGCTACCCATCTTATCACAGGGTAACTCTGGGCAGCTTACAATCATAAATGATAAAATTGTAACAACTAAACATATAAATAAATTAATACAAAGCCAAACACTATAGTCCAATTAAAGATGGGGAGGGTGGAAGCAGAATTGGGAGAAGAGATGGGATCTGTACACTTATCGCCATTGTAATAGGTCCATACACTGTGCTGTTGGTCATCCTCTTCCCTTGCTTTTCATCTTTTCTGGTACTAGAGCCTTCTCTAGGGAGCTAGGTCTTCACATAATGTGTCCAAATTAAGAAAGTTTGAACCTATCCAAAGCCTGGGATAATTTGTTTGATGATCCATTTGCTTATTATTTTTTTATTTTTTTATTTATTTTTTTATTTATTTTTTTATTTATTTATTTACTTACTTACTTACTTACTTACTTACTTACTTACTTACTTACTTACTCACTCACTCACTCACTCACTCACTCACTCACTCACTCACTCACTTATTTATTTATTTATTTATTTGCCTTTCTATGATATTTCTCCAATACCATCAATATGGCTCTTATTCTGCTTCTTCAAAGTCTATCATTGTCATGATTGAGTATCACAGGAAATACGATTGTTTGCATGACTCTGATCTTGTAGACACATCATGGCATCTGAATATCTTTTCCAAGGCCTTCATGGCTGTTCTACCCAGTGTTAGTCTGTGGCATATTTCATGACTGTTTGTTCCTTTACTGTTGATGGTTGATCTTAAGAGGCAGAATCTATCCATCACGTCAATATTTTTTGTGCTAATTCTAATTGTTGTACCTGTTGCCATGGAATTATCTATTTGAAACTCATATATATCTTTTCAAAGAAGTAGCTTCTCCCCTATTTTAGATGTTACAGTAGAAACACAAAGAGGGTGTATGAGAGTCTTTTATTTTGTGCAAAAGATGTAAAGATCAAAATAATATTTCAAGACAGATGTTGCCAGAGAGCACTGTTCTTCTTTTTCTTCTTCTTTTTTTTAGTACTGAGCTATTATCTTGGCTCAGAAATTTTATCTGAAAATGTTAGCAAACAAATTGGGACAGAAGTCATGAGTAGGACTCACCTTGAGATTCTTCTTGGAAGTTTAATACAAAAACTCTGGATATTTTTGGATTTATTAAAACCTAATCTCTGTATCTTTTGCTTTTTCAATTAGTCAATCAATGGTTTACTGATAGGCTTGTCAAAGTTTGTTTGTTTTACATGAATTTTTTTTATAATATTATCTTTTTAGGACCATAAATCATTTTTATCTCCTGAGATAAGAGATTCCAAGAACTTAGTCAAAATGCTGTAAGTCTATGATTCCAGGATAGTCATAAAGTTCTGTTCTATTACCTTTGGCAACTCCTTGGTTTGAATGACATTCATTGATCCTTCAGTTCTTGCTGTCCTTGACCCAGTGGCATAGCGTGGGTTGTCAGCACCCGGGGCAAGGCAAGTAATTTGCGCCCCCCCCCCCCACAGTGGGCGGCGACCCGGCGGCTCGGATCGGATTCGCACAGCCAGCACTGCAGAGAGAGTGAGTGAGCCAGGCAGGGGCAGAGAGCTGCGAGTGCGAGCGCGCCCCCCCAGATGTTGCGCCCGGTGCGGCCGGCCCCCCCTGCACCCCCCACGCTACGCCTCTGCCTTGACCATTAAGTCTTGCTGTGGTTTAGGATGACTTGTTCTTTTAGTTTGATAGATTCACTTGAATGATAATGATAATTGCTTCCTTTCCTTTATGAAAGGGTCTGTTAGTTTAAGCGATTTTGAGCAGTATGACAAAGGATGCATTTTAAAAAGAGCTAAAAATGAATGTTGGTTTTAGGTTTGGATTTTTAAAAAAAACTTTCAAGGTTTCAAAAATAGGGTACCTATTTTTGCCTCTTAAACCAAACACTCCAATGTGTTAAAAAGAATCTCAGCTGACTTGATACCAAACAAAACATTCCAGATGTGTGAAAGATTCAAGTCCCCCAGAGCATAAGGCTATATTGCAGAACATGCCTACATATGGAAAAAGGTTTTTGGTATCCACAAAAGCTCAAATATTTACTAAAAAGAACAATAGCCTGGCCTTATCCAATCTGATATCTTCAAGAATTCATAAACTACAACTTTTTTCATCTTCAGGAGACAGAAACATCAGAACAATATCAAAAATAAAATAAATTACTCTTGGGTTTACTTTACTAATTTAAAACAAAAACAAAAACAAAAAAACCCCATAGGAATGGAATTCTCTTTGGTTTGATTGATTGGTTTAAAAAACAAATTAGGAATGGATTGACCAGCTTATCTGTAGTTATACATTTGTTCTGTTTTATTGATATGAACATTTTTATATAAAAATATTCTTATAAAATTTGCATTTAAATTCACGTTTGGCTTCTTATGGAAATAAACAAAATACTAAGATAAATCAAATAGAATCATTTTTAAAGAAAAGAATGAAAAGAAACAGAGGATATATAGAGGTTTCAAAGAGAAAAAAAGAATTAGGGAACCCACATTCAATATTTCTAGCCAGTAAACCATTTCTACATATGAACATAATCTTTAAGGAAAAGCTCTGTTGACGTAGTTACAAAATGAAAGCTATCCTTAACTGTAGAGTTTTTCCAGACTCTTTATTATTGTGTTCACTTTTCCATCAGTATGTTTTCCCACATTTTCAAATATTGCTCAGGCAAAGAAAAGGATACTTTAGTTTTCTAATGTTAGAGATACTAAATATGGCAGGAATTGAGTTAATTTACTGTACTTTATATTACATAGGAAAAGTGAATAGTACAGGAAGAAATGGTGGTTTTAATAGTTATTTTTTATTTTACTGTTGCAATCAATCAGTCAAGAAAATATTACCAACAATATTTCTCAGTGGATTTTCTCCTAAAATATGCATTTTCTAAAATGCCTTTCTATATGCATTTTGAAATGAATTCTTATCTCTAGGATAACAGGGCAAAATTAGAATATTAACAAGAGACAAAAGTTATGGCGTTTTGACTATATTAGAACAGAAGGTCCCTATCTTGCTAATTCACTTTGAAAAATAAAATTAAGGAGCATTTTTCATTGACACATCAGTGCTATGCTCCAATCCATATACAGGCTATATTTGCTTTCCAAAAATCCCTTTCCTGATTCAGCTTTCTTTAGGTTTTGTTAAAGGATGCAGCAAACAAGAAACACATATCAAACTAGCATTTAGTAGAATAGCAGTGAAGGTCTTGGAAAAAATATTCAGATGTTGGGATGTATCTATACCCATAAAGTTAAAAACAGTGGCAACAATGGTTTCCCTGTAACAGCCTATCAAAGCAAAGCATTGACAAAGGATAAGAAGAGTATCAATACTTTGGTATCAGAGAAAATACCATGGATAAAAAGAAAACAAACAAATCAATGCATAATTACTAGGCTCAAATTATCATATATTGGACATACTAGGCCAAAATCTAGCTCTCTGAACAAGTCTGTATTGCTGGGACAGGTGGGAGGAAAGGTAAGAAGAAGATGAGTAGCAGTTGATAGACTCAATTACAGTGGGGATATAAATACCAAGTTGGAGACAAATCATCTGGAAAATCTATGTGTTTGCTTTGAGTCTTAACCAATTGGATGATAGATCATTACAATCATGAAAAGCACACTTGAGCGAGCAACTTCCACTTGAATATTGTGTTTACATGATACATTTTCTTCTTCTTTTTAACTTTATTTTTAAGCGATTAAGTTTCATGCTGCTGAATCCAATATTTTAATCCTATAAATCCCTTTAATTAAAAAAAAAAGATTTTTTAAAAAACTTTTTTTAAATCAGCAAAACTGTCAACATTTTCTTTCTGGCACAGTTGCTAAAACTGGATTCAAAATGAAAATGGTCCGGAGAAATCTTCCTTTCAAAATTTAACTCCAAATTCAAGCTTTCTAATTCAAGAGCCATTTTGAAGTAGTGATTAAGGCACCAGGCTAGAAACTGGGAGACCGTGAGTTAAAGATTCATTTGATAATTACAGTTCATTCCAGTTTAGGTCACTTCAGAAGCAAACTCTGTTGGGCATAATATTATTGATTTTCTCATAAATGATACACTACAGATATAAAATGATACAAGTTAACTATAAAACAAAGGGGGGTTGTTTGCTTTTTGGAAAGTAACAAGCACCATACTTCTACAAATATTTTTAGTAAGCTAAATCCACATAATTCCTGTTTCAACTTTAATGTTAATCTACAGTGACAAATTTAATACTTTGTAACAAAGGGAACAGAGCACATCCCTATTATTCTCAATCCAGCAATTGTTAAAACATAATGTGAACTACAAATAACTTTAGAATGTATCCATTTACTGAAGAAAGGGGGTAGGAGGCCAGGATCAAGTTGCAATTTAAAGATTAGTTTCTTTTCCTTGGGTTAAATTTGTTGACCCATGCTATATTCCAATATACCTATGTTACTCTTACAACTGGGACTTCAACCTTTTGTGAAATAAACATTGAACAAATATAGGTAAACAGTTTATTTTAGTTGGAGATAGAAAACCGTTTTAATTGAGTTTTAGTGATGGATGGAAACCATATCATTGCTAAGATCTTTTACACTGCAAAATTGGCTTTCACCGTATTTGTCTACAAAGGGTCCTTTTTTCCCCTTGTATTCATTATACAGCAGTAAAGGGAAAAATAACCCACACCAGTGTAAACTAATTTTATTTTTGTTAGATGCTACCTTGGCAATATTCCTCAAAAGGTTATACAATTAAATTCAATACCTGTGAAACAGAACTATTCCACTGAGATTGTAATCACAACTTCTAAGATTAACCTTCATACAGAGTAATCAGAAACTTGGAGGATCACTGTGAAAGTCATTTTAAGATACTTTGAACTAACTCTACCCATCTAAAATTTACATACATTGTAACACAGTCCCAAAATCACACAGGCAAATTTCATGCCTATAGCAGGACTAACCCAGTTTTCCCCACTGCCATGAACCAGCTCTTGACTCTGAAATTGAACTTTTGAAAGTGGAATGTGTACCAACCTGGAATTTAATTATTTGAATTATTTAATTATAACTGTTGACACAGTCAGCTGGAGGTTGTCTGGAGTATGTGTGGTTATGGTTCCAGAGCGTCTTTTCTCCAATGAATATGAAATGCTGCAGAAACCTATGTCCTCTAAATGTTACTTGCATTCCCTTGCATGTGTTGTCTATGTGTATACTACAATTATAATCATTGTATATATGCACACAGACATATTTATAATGGGCAGATGAAGTTGGATGCACATGAACTAAATGAAATGTAGGTTAAATGAATGGTTATTTTTGATATCTATTAGCATTTCCATTACTTATCTGAAATGTTACAGCTTTTGAAATCCTAAATTTGGTTAATTGGAAAGCTAGAAGCCCATAAATGATAAAAGGAAGTAACCTTTACCATTAAACATTTCTACAAAGGATGTCAAACAAACTCTAAACATGGGCCCTTACAGGATGTAACCAAGTTAAGCAAAGGAATTAAAAGATAGGTAAGCATTAAATTTAATCCAAAAGATAAAAAAATATTAATACTGGACCAATCACAAAAAGTGATTTTCACTGAGATGAAACATTTACATAAAATGTATTTGCCTTTTGACCTCAGCTGAAAACTTTCTGACAAAAAGCATCCCAACTCATTCTAACTACCTTGTGAATAAAGTGATTAATTGCAAACTGACCAGGGCAATGTCTTTATTTCTTAACATCAAAGTCTTTAATTGCAGAACTACTCATGTTGACTTAAGTATGATCAATGGATCACAGCTGCAAAGCTTTTCACATGAAGTACAGCCTAGTAAACTAGCTAATGTTTTAGAGGATATTTATAAGAATTACCTGAATGTAAGCACCTACGCCAAGTCAATCACGACCAACAAAGACTTCAGTTGGAAGGAAGTCCCTCAGAATAATTCTTTGATTGCTGATCATAAGGACAACTACCCAGTATAATATTAATCCTTGAAAAATGAGGTCTGTATTGTTGTGAATTTTTTCAGCCACTTTGATTCTAAAATCTCATTTCCTTCTCTTTAGGTAATATATATATATATATCAGTGTAGCAATTCAAATTTCTCTCTGACTTGCAAATATAAATTATGCTCAAATACAGCTATTATTATACATATTGAAACATAATGTATAACAAATACTTATATCAAATATTATCATATTATCATTCTTACTATATGTCAGTTAGATTCCTGTCCATGCATTATTTAAGCCAAGTGATTTTATGGTGAGAATGGTAAAAGATATGATTATATCGTTACTGTATTCTTACATTAGTATTAAGCTAAGCTAAGCAAGCTAACTTTTATCGTAATTTTTTTCTGTGAACACACTGGACATATTAAAAAATGAAATTCTGATGCCCATCCTCAAAAGAAAATAAGCCAAAATGTTAAAAGTCCACCTGAGCTAACAGCACTATCTGGGACCAAATGCTGTAACCAAGTTTCCGTTGCAATGATGACACATCAGTTTATCACCTGCTGGTTTGTTATTAACTCTAGCTCAGGGGTCTTCAAACTTGGCCCTTTTATGACTTGTGGACTTCAACTCCCAGAATTCTTCAGCTAGTGTGCCTGGCTGAAGAATTCTGGGAGTTGAAGTCCACAAGTCATAAAAGGGCCAAGTTTGAAGACCCCTGCTCTAGCTTCATGTAATCCATTTTAGGCTCTAAGGAGCACATTATCAAACACAACAGATGGTAGTGACACTCTATATAGATTAGCTTTTAGACTAATTGTTAGCCCTCCATGTTTGCCTCATTTTCTCTTTCGATCACATTGCTTCCACTTCAGAAGACACTCAGTGCCAGAGGGAGACTTCCCTGCTGCAAAGACCACTGCTCCTTGCTGCCTCCACCATCAAAAACACTGAGCATTTTCAGAGATTGCAGCCGATCTCACACTCTGCATTTCTGCTGCCGACTCCTTCAACTGAAGCAGTCCAAAGCAACGCAGACTCTACAGAACAACTTTATCAGTAGTTCCCCTCTTGCTAAATATCACCAAATACAATATAAACTGATGGTCATATAACAGTTGGTAATACAATTCTGCTTTCTTGTCACAATTCCCAAAAAATCACTGGGATGGCACTTTCATCTCCAAAACCCCAACACTCTTGAGAACTGAAGCAGCTGCAGCCAAGCAAGGTGCTGGCATTTTAAAATTATTTTTATTATTAATTATCATTATAATTATTATTAGTTTCAGAAGTATTTGTATTTTTATTTTGTAAGCACCTATATCAAAACACAATGAAAGACCTATTTTTTTTTCCTATAACAACATCATGTAAGATAGGTTGGCTGATATGCTTTGCCCAAAACTGAGTAATGTTCCATGGCAAAGGTTGGATTAGAACTAGATATTGCTATTCTAAGTTCAACACTGTCACCACTACACCATTTGAGCTGCTGTTCGTTAGTTTATTGTAATTTATTTCATTGTTAGAATTGTAAAGTTGGAAGGAGCCATTTGGGCCATTCAGTCCAATATATAAATCCAGGAAGTGCCATACCTAAAAATGTTCTTTCCATCTGCATCAATCTACACTTGGCCTATTCTAAGTAGGATAGAATTAGTAAAAGGTACTCATGCTGTTTTCATGAATGGCCTCTTTCTAATTTTTACTCTAGCAAATTTTTAAAACTGTAAGCCATTTCTCCAAGACAACGAGTGGACTTTATGTCATATTTCAGTTCCCAAATGGTATTTGAAGCAACCAAGTCTTCACCAGTTCCTGTAAGTCATGAGAAAAAGGGATAATCTCATCCAAAAAGTTTATTGTATTCCTTCTCTTTCTTTTTTCTTCCTTTCATGCATAATTAGGATGTAGTTTTATCTCATTCTTTTATATTATTTTTTTTCCAAAAGAAAAATGGGAATAAATGTTTTTTTCTGTATCATCATGGTAATAGCTTTAAACTTCTCACCGCTGAGAATGACAGGCAGCATCTTTTTCACATTAAAAATATGTTTATTTTTGTTTGGAGGATGAAATCTGCACATCTTCAATCAAGAGAACCCTGCTCCTTCCAGGATATCACATTTTCAAAGCAGTCAAAGCAATGTAATTTTTTATATGGAAAAATACTTTACATATTTACTGACATTGTAACTGCAGGGTGCACTCTATCAGCCTCATGGACCCTGATTGGGTACAGTTGGAAATGAATATGAACAGTCACCTCCTAGTTTCATTTGTTTCAATTCCAGAAAATAAGGGAGAGTTTTGGTATTGTTGGAAACCAATTGTTAGTAGCAAAATTATTTCCTCCCTGCTGCTACAACAGATTCAGTGCTGCACATACAGCCCTAATCTAATACCAAAGTTAGACATACTACTGGAATACTAATGGCAGGCTCCCAAGGATAATCTAACATAAAATGGTTAATCTAACATGAAACTTATGAAGAGATCACAAAATGATCTAATTGATTACTCTCATATTTAAGTTACCTTGCAATGAAGAGAAATATAGGAAGTGCATTGAACTTCTTTCTTTTATATGTCTCCTACCTGTCAAGGTACTCCTAGACATCTAGATGATTAATTGTTAGCTATTGTTATTCTTTT
>NW_015386734.1:693107-707291 GCF_001527695.2 Protobothrops mucrosquamatus | reverse complement strand
ACCTGGTTACCTCCGAGACCGCCTTCTGCCTCAGATTTCCTCCCATAGACCGGTACGCTCCCACAGAGTGGGTCTCCTCAGGGTGCCGTCGGCCAAACAGTGTCGGCTGGCGACCCCCAGGGGGAGGGCCTTCTCTGTGGGTGCCCCCACCCTCTGGAACGAACTACCCCCCAAGATCCGGATGATTCCGGATCTCCTTGCTTTCCGCCGCGCCCTCAAGACATGGCTTTTCCAGCAAGCGGGCCTGACCTAAGGAGGATTTTATTTAGGGACGATTTTAAGTATAATTTTAATTGGAACACAGCCTCGAATATTTGGTTTTTAATTTGGTTTTAGAGGGGTTTTTATTTTTATTGATATGTGTATCTGTTTTAATATGCTGTGCACCGCCCTGAGTCCTGCGGGAGAAGAGCGGTATAGAAATTAAATTAATAAATAAATAAATAAATAAATAAAGCAGCAAAAGGTAAAATTCTGTCAGGCATGAACAATCAGATTCACATGTGAAGAGTTCAATTACCAGTTGTATTGCTCCAGCCTTTAACACAGGAGTCTTCTCAGACCCGGGTCAGGCTAGATAAGGTCTGATGCCATTCAAGGGGAATCAGACTTCAGCCTCATATGACCATGTAGGGATTTGAAACCAATTCCCCATTTGATACCTCCCTCTGATTTGGCCAGACTCTCTCTGACAAATTCCTATCTGAAAGCCTACTTTGCCATTCAGGTTGAAGTCCTCTAATGGATAGCATTATTGTCCCCATGGATAGCATGGGGGGGAATTATATACCTCCCTACATCTATTGAGTTCTCTACTCAACTAGATTGCATGTATTTATGTATGTATGTATGTATGTATGTATGCATGCATATATGTATAATCATTTAAATTGAATAAATAAATAAATGAGAAAGTAGCATGCTGCAGTAATCCACCTAAAGCTGAATGAAAAGATGGAGAATGTTTGTAGAGGGTTTTTTTTTTAGGACACTAGAACTCATAAAAAAATAAAATCTTATAAAGCCACAAATTATTACCCTTTTACCGGGGAACGGGTTAAGATAAAAATTGTCTTTACGTATGGATCTAGAAAGTTGAAAAGATTTATAAAATAAGGAATATGTCTCGAGTCGGTCTTCTTTTTATATCGACACTACGTTAACCTATTCTGTTTCATACGACTCTAGACCTATCTGTAAGACACTACCTTGACCTATTTTTCTTTATACAACTCAGCTGGAAAAAAAATGTGTAGTCCAACAGAACATTTCAACATATTCATTATCACTAAATTCAGAGTAACAGTAGAACATTATGAGAATTCCAGGGAGGCTTTAAAATACTTTATCATTGTTATTAATAGATCACGTTAAACTGGCTACATTGTTGCTTCTTTATTTTTTTGTTTCTAAGGGTTTTTTTAAAAATGCATTTTCAGTGTATTTAAGTGCTATACTTACCAATCACAGATGAATATTAAATCTAGCCAGGAAATCCTCTTGTGAGTTAAAAATATACAAATAAATAAAACTGTAAAGTTAACATTTTCTTTTTAAAATGTTTTATATTTTTATAGCAATAGCACTTAGACCTATATACCACTAAGTTATTTACAGAGTCAGCGTGTTGCCCCCAACAGTCTGGGTCCTCATTTTACCAATCTTGGAAGGATGGAAGGCTGAGTCAATCTTGAGTCAGTGAGGATCGAACTCCTGGCAGTATGAGCAGAGTTAGCCTGCAATACTGCATTCTAACCACTGCGCCACTATGGCTTTATCCTGCCTTTCTTTCAGTAGCTCAAGATACCATAAAGAGTGCTCCCCCTTCCCCACATTTTCCCTACAGCAGGTTGCGTAGAGAGATTGACTCCAAATCATCTGGATAACCTCCGTTAGTGAGGGCAAACTTCATCCTTGGTCTCTCCAAATCTACTTCAGCACTACATTGCCACCCATAGCTTAAATGTTAAAAGAAAAAGAGAAATAATAAGATAAAGTAAGCTATCATCTATTCCTTTGCTTCTTCTCTCTTGTTTTGTCTCTATCCATTTGCTTAGATCTGTCAAATCTGGATTGCAAAAATCTAGGACAGGGTTTCTCAACTTTGGCAAGTTTGAGATGTGTGGTCTTCAGCTCCCAGAATTCCCCATCCAGCACACGCACACACGCACGTGTGCGCGCACACACACACGTGTGCGTGCACACACACACGCACACACACACACACACACACACACGGACCAGATTAAAACCACTACCTTGAATTACAACCAGAAGCTGATTGGCAGCCAATTCAAAACTCACAATACAGATATACCGTAATATGTTAATGGCATATTTTGGTATGGTATTTTTAATTTTTTTACATGAAATCAAATATATCAGAATTGGTAGAAACTCCGAAAAAATAATGTCTAGAGTAAATCCTAGTAGAATCTTTTTGATATTTTCTGAAATACCATTGAAGAAATTGTGTCCTTTGAGATGTTCATAGACATATAATTATTATCAGTCCCAGCTCACATTATTAGTGTCAAGGATGATAGAAATTATAATCAAAGTTTATTTACAGAACCATGGATTCCTATTCAGTAAGACAATCAGAGATCCTTAAGTAAAACTAGGGATGATCTGCCAGCTATCCTAGGACTGTACATTGATTAGAAATGCATAATAAGATTTTAAAATATGTTTTTCACTGAAGCAAGCATAGTTGCAGAAGGACATCAGAGAATTAAATAACCTGTATGGGGAATCAGCCCACTTTAGATCTAATTAACAGCAGATGTAGCCTCTCCATAGCCTTCCAACTTTAAAATTTAGAAAACAGAAACTTAGTCTTTATTACTCCTTCTATTTCATTCTATCTTCTTGTTTCAGCTCTCTTTTAGGTCTCCTTCACACATGATAGTCAGATATATGTGTTCCTCTCCATTGCCAAGACAAGCAGGTTTGAGTAACTGTGCCTTACGTCATTTTTAAAGAATAGAATTGTGAAAACTGAATCCAGGGAACTGCCTCCCTCTAGTCCTCTTTATCTGACTGTTGGATGACTGAATATGTGAACTAGACTCAGTGAAACTTTCCAAGGAACTCCACTACAATTGTCTTTATTTTAGTCAATCAAAACTAGAAGAGTTCAACGAGTCTATGTACTTTTTGTACCTGACCAAATATGGTACTCATTTCTAATGCATAACAGACTTGCAAAAAATGTTTCTACATTAGTTTATTAGTGTGCAAAGTTCAGAGAGTGCAAAGATATCTTAAAATAATGCAGAAGGTACATGTCTCTACTACCAAAAGAATCCCTGAACTTCTGTTTGCAATGTTCTGTTTTGAATGTAACTTTACTTGGCAACAGATGCAATATTTATAGTAAAGTCTATCACCGTTTATTAATGTTATACATTAGAGTATTTTTGCTACTCTAAAAAATGATATGCTAAAATATGCTGAAACATTTTCAAATAAAACATGAAAAATGATTTGACAATTTATTAATTGCATTTCATTGTTGAAATAATAGAGCATAATAAATCGTTGAGCAAAGCAATGTAAATAATATATTGATTTCATCTAGCATAATTGTGCTAACCATTTATAAAGCTTTAATGAAGTCTCATGAGAGCACTTTCCTACGTTTGTTTTAAAATTGCTAATTTCCCCCTAAGCTGAAGTTTTCTGATAATTTTTATATAAGCATAGAACCAGATGAGCAATAATGTGTAATATACATATGTCTGCTTTACTGATTACCAAATCTTCGTGGTAATTTCAATTTCTATGTGATATGATTTGAGGCACATTGCAGGTATAATGTATCTTGCATTTTAAGTTTGGTGTAAGAAAAATCTATTTTTCCTAATATGGAATAGATTCTGTTTCAGTTGCTGTTATTGCTGTTGAATTAGTTCTTATTTATTTTCAGAGTTGCCTAATTTGCTATATTTGGAGGAATACTGAATTCTTTAGACTGTTAGTAATGTCCAAATTGCTTTATGATTCAAATAAAACTGTGCCAACAGTGTGGGACAGCAGCCAAAAAAGAAAATGAAATCCTAGGCTAGTATTAGTACTGCTTTATAAAGCCTTAGTAAGACCACACTTGGAATGCTGCACCCAGTTCTGGTCACCACAATACAAAAAAGATGTTGATGCTCTGGAAAGAGTGCAGAGAAGATCAACAAAAATGATTAGGGGTTTGGAGGCTAAAACGTACAAAAAACGGTTAGAGGAATTGGGTATGTCTAATCTAATGAAAAGAAGAACTAGGGGAAACGTGATAGTACTGGTCCAATATGTGAGGGACTCCTACAAAGATCTGGGGGGGGGGGGGTTAAACTATTTTCCAAAGCACCAAAAGGTAAGGCAAGAAACAATGGATGGAAACTAACCAAGGAGAGAAGCAACCTAGAACTAAGGAGATATTTCCTAAAAGTGAGAGCAATGAACCAATGGAATAGTTTGCTTTCAGAAGTTGTGGGTGCTCCATCACTGAAAACTTTCGAAAAGAGACTGGACAACCATTTGTCTGAAATAATATAGGGTCTCCTGCTTGAGCAGGCGGTTGGACTAGAAGACCTCCGAGGTCCCTTTCAACTCTATTGTTCTACATTCTATGTATATTACAAATGTCGGAGGGAGTAGAAATTAAGGGGCTGTATTTTTCTTCTGAAACACCCTAAATTGAATTGAACCAATTCAATGAGATTTGAGATTAAGCATGGATATCCTCTGAACTAACTGAAGTTATAGCTATTTATTGAGTTTGTCATTATGGTCAATGGGAAAACACACAAATCCTGAAGCAAGCTGTTTATTCAGGCAGATATATGAGTCAAATTACTGCTTCTTCCAAAGCTTTAGCATAACACATGCACCGGTTCTCATCTTCAGTACACCACCTCAAAAGAACAAAAACTATGTATCAAAGTTTAAAAGGTTACTTCAAAAACAGAAAATCACATCTTGCTAAGCAGCATCTGGAATATGGGTGATATCAGAATTACGAAGGATTTTTTTCTCTCTTTTTTTTGTATTCATGTTGAAAGAAAGGTGAAATATATATACACTCTACTATTTACCAAGTGGAAGGGAACAAACAAGGTAATTCTCTAAATAGCCATATTTAGTTGAAAGGAAGATGACCATAAATTTAATGGTAGACAGGAAAAAATTATAAACATAGACAAAAACCCTGTGCAATGCATAGCTTCTCCACTGTGTCAACATTAGGTGCCCAGCTCCAGTTGCAATTTCCCCTTCCAGTAAATGTGTGCAGTGTACATAATTTTCTATGTTCTTGTATATCCAAATAATTTTCACACGCTACTAAAGGCACACATGCAGATTTTTTTTTCTTGTTAGAAGAAATGATAAATATAAATAAATAAATAAAGTAGGACACTAATGTGATTTATTTATAAAAACCACATACCGGTATATATTATGTACTTCAAAGACTGTGGTCTGCTTATAATATAAACGAGATAAGGCAGGGCTTTTCAACCAGTGGTATGGGTACCACCTGTGGTACATTGGCACCTGGCAGGTGGTACGCGACCATCCTAGAAAAGTGGTAGCGGGGGAGGGGAATGAGCTGAACCAGTGGCAGCACCCCACAAGCCTGAGTGAGAGATGGCTGGAGCTGCAGGGCTGTCAGGGCTCAGCGGAAGTGCCAGGATCAGCGCCAGGCTCCAGCTGGAGCTCGGTGCTGATCCTGGCATTTCTGCTGAGCCCAGAAGAAGCGCCGATCAGCTGGAATGTTACAGCATCTCCAGGTTCTTGTGATTTATATTCAGATTCTTGGCAACTGATTCATATTTATGACGGTCACAGTGTCCCAGGGTCATGTGAAGTGACCAAAACCTGCTGCAACCACCCAGCAGGTAAAGGGAATAAAAACAAAACACCCCTCATCCCACCCCTGCTGCCAATCCTCAACAGAAATGCTCACAACAATGAAAACCTCAGACAGGAAGAAGAGCGTGGCTGGGTGGGCAGGCAGGTGTCTTGCTCGGCTGTGGCTTGGGGGGCACTTTTTCAGTGCCATTGTAACTTCGAACAGTCATTAAGCAAACTGTTGTAAGTCGAGGTCTACCTGTACTTTATCACTTTTTTCCTTTTTTGGGGGGGTCATCAAGTTTTTGACCTTGCTAGGCGACTGGTGGTACTCGGATGTTGCCATATCCTAAAAGTGGCACAATGGGTAAAAATGTTGAAAAGCCCTGGGATAAAGGAAAGATTAATAGCATAAGAAGGAAAGAGAAAAAAATAAAGCAAATAGGTTTCAGGAAGAAATGACTAAAAGGGGGAAGAAAGGAGGAGAAAGCTCTGTTTTGGCATTAAAATTGAAGAGGCAATCACCATGGGTGGGCTGTATACCTCATTAGCAAAGGCAGAATTTTAAAGGCATCTCCCAAATATCTGGAATCACTGGCAACTGGAGCAGCCTCTACATATTAACTTGTGTTCTCAGACAATGTAGGATGGCTACCTCCCTATACATAGATACATATATACATAAATAGTTTGGTGGAAAATCCTATCTCCTATATCAGTCATGGCGAACCTTTTAGAGACCGAATGCCCAAACTGCAACCCAAAACCCACTTATGCATCGTCGGGTATCAGATGGGTGTGGCCCATTGGCTGGGAGTGGCCCATTGGCTGGGCGTGGCCCATTGGCTGGGCGTGGCTGCGGTGGTAATGGCAGACTGGGTGGGACGAAAAAGTTTAATCAATCAATTCCAACTTTGCAAGATTTTTTTTTCCCGCGAGAAGTTGAAATTAACTGATTGATTGAACCTTTTTTTTTTTTTTGCACACGGCGACAGAGGCCTAAAGCGAAAAGGTTTTATAAAACCCAGCTGAAGGCCTAGGACTGGGGCAATGGCGTGTATGCCCACAGAGAGGGCTCTGAGTGCCGCTTCTGGCACCCATGCATAGGTTCACCATCACTGTCCTATATGGTACAGTATATATGGCACAGTTTTAGAAGTCTAAGGTTTCCTTTTCAACAGTACACAAATAAGTACAGCCCAGAGTAGGGAAGGGACAATGAGGTGCATGATAGCTGATTTCCCTCTCCTTCCCTATTGATTCTGATAATGAAATGGCCCTATGTGAGGGCTGCTCTTATGATGCCCTATAGTGGACCTATCTTTGATCTTCATTAGTGCCGTATCTACATAATAAGCCTAGATTTATGTGAGAACTTCAACTTCCATAATTCTCCAGCCTGCATGCTGACTGGGGAAATCTGGGAGTTGAGGTCTACACATCTTAAAGTTGCCAAAATTGAGAAACACTAGATTGAAGTTTTTCTAACTGTATGCAGTATCAATCTTTTGCAATGACTACTCAACTTCACATCATCTTTTTCCTTCTTAGGCCACTGGTTTCAGAGATATTGTACCCTGACCTCATATGTTATATAATTACTTCTGTAAAAATACAACTCAAACAGTATTGTATTCATTAGCATTGTACTTCCTTCCCACCTAATATCTTATTTTTCCATGTCCAACCCCTTTTCTACATGTCCTTAATTCATTAATGAATTAAACAATAATAAAAAATTTCTTTACAAATGTACAGCTTAGTGGAGAATAACAGCATCATACTATATTTATGGATATTTAGGAGTACATACTTTGACTCTTGATAATAAAATTGATAGGCCTTTAATATGCTCAAGCAAGGCAGTAAGCAATTGTAAATGTGAGTTGTTTGAAATAGGCAATAATTAAAATATACCTGCTGTCTGAAATAGAAAAGTAGAATTGTGGATGGACGATGCTCCATAGTTATCAGTAATAATGGTAATTCATGATATGACTGTGTAGATTCTAATAAGTTGAAGACGTCTTTGCATGAGCACCTGCAGCAGAAGGAAAACAATGAAATTGCAATATCATGATGCAAACTCTGCTACTTTTGTACTTGTACAGAGCCATTGCATGCAAATATGTAAATGGAAGTATTAGCATTGTAACATGCTGCATGGTATATCATTTTAAAAAAATAGATTGCTGTTGACACCATGATTCCGGTGGACACTATACTGTGGAGTCAGAAAGGGCAAGAGACCTGCTGTCCTTATCTATCTTTTTTTTAGAAATGTTTTATTAATTTTTGTCCTTATGTATCTTTGTACCATGCTTGATACAAGTGCAAGCTCACATCATCATAGTTTGATATATAATTTGTCATGACTGAAGCTGGCATTTTGGAAGTACAGGAAATGAGAAGCTTTAAATGAGGTCTTTACAACATAAACAGACTTTTGCAGCCCTGTGGCATTTTTTTTTAAAGTCAGTAAATTTATTGCCACTGCTGCACTGAAAGACATGGAGCTTAGCACCTCTAAGACTCATTGAGGCCTCAGCTCCACTAGCCATCAAGCAGCTGATTGGGGTGCTAAATATTACTGTCAACTCTACAACAAACCTGGCTGCGGCCATTTTGCTCGTTCTAGGTTGCCACAAGAATGGGAGGGGGTGTGGAGGAATTTTATTAGTCTAAAATTTCTACTGTTCTGTGGGAACCAAGGTCATGTTTGTCAGCTAGGTGGGAGCGTGAGCTTTTAATTAGAAAGCCCACCAAACTGTTCTATTGGGGGATGTAACTTATTGCATAGGATTGGGGTGGGAAGTCAACTTTGTAATATTGTTTCTCTTTGAAGGGGATTTCAGACTTGGTTTCACTTTTGACAATGCCGATACTATGTAACCAATAAACGTGTTCTTTGAAGCAGTTTCAAGCTTCAGAGTTCTGATTTATTTGGTCTTGTTTATCGGAACCTTGACAATTCCTTTGTGACCCCCCAATGATTTTTACATTATTAATCTGGCCCCTTTCCCTCTACAAATTATACAGGCTTGCTTTGGACAGGATGAACATTAATGTAGAATTGTTACTAAAGTTTTAAAAGAAAAAAAACCAACCCACACTTGGTCATTTTATAATTGTAGATAAATATGTAGCAACTGCCTGGAAAATCTTCACATCTCTTTCTGTGAAGAAACCCATAGAAAACAAGTAGAACATCAAGCCTGTGTTCAGAAAGGGATAGATAGGTTCTTTCAAGAAACTGGGTGATGGGAGGAATGTTGGTCCAGGCTTAATGCCAGAGTTTTAATAAATAGGAAACAAGCATTTGTTTTACAATATAATATAATGAGAAGTGACATATTTTAGTTAAAATATGAACGGAAGAAACCTAAATGTAAAGACAAGGCCAAGCTGAACCAACTATGAGGTGGAAATATTACTTGAAAAAAATCCATTGGGAAACAGAAATGAGAAATCCTGCATTTGAGAAAATAATGAGGCACCCACATAGGGCTATTAGAAAAACAACGGATAATTAATTGCAAATAAATCTAAAAAATGAAATCTCAAAATGGTAACAGAAATATCACAGAAATATCTGAAAAATACGGCTTGAAGCTTAACACCTCAAAAACCAAGATCATGGTCATCAGCAAACAACCCGTTAATTTACCACCAATAAATTCAGAAGGAATATCACTTGAAAAAATTGAAAGAATCACACACCTCAGCTCCAATTTACATGAAAGCTGGGACATGACCATTGAAGTAAAGACAAGGATAGAAAAAACTCGAACAGCATTCTTCAAAATGAAAAAGGTCTTCTGCAGTCACGACATAAGCCTAAGACTGAAAATCAGGCTTGTCAGATGCTATATTTTTTCTATCCTACTCTATGGAGTAAAGAGTTGGTCTCTGACAGAAGGCCACCTGAAGAGACTAGAAGCATTTGAAATGTGGATTTACAGGCGGCTGTTACGTATAAGCTGGGTTGACAAGATCAGAAGTGAGGTGATAAGCCGCCTGAGAAAGCCAAGGGAAATCATCAAAACAATTAAAAAACAAAAATTAGAATATTTCGGACATGTGATGCGACACCCATAAAAATACGGCATACTCCATTTAATCCTCCAGGGAAAGATTGAAGGCAAACGAGGTCCAGGCAGAAGAAGAACATTGTGGCTTCAAAATCTAAGGGACTGGTTTGGACAAAACTCAGCAGCACTTTTTCGTGCGGCTGCTGATGAAAATTGAAAAAATCAATCACATTAAATTTTTTCTCTTTTACCACACTTGGGATTTTTCAAATTGTCTTTTAGAAATGACTGAGGAAAATATAAATAATAATGGGAAATGTAAATGCTTTTTAAAAAATGATGATTGGATTGGAAGAAGCTGGATTGGAAGAAGTGTATAGTTTTAAAATTGGAGAAAGAAATATAAATAATGTACTATGATGATAATAATACTCTGATAACAGAAAATTAAAAAAAGATCTGCAAGGCAATTATTGAAGTCAAGGAACCCAATTATTGAAGTCAAGGAAAAAATGGGATTAAAGTTAAACATAAAGAAGACTAAACTAATGAAAATATCAAAATAGTAGATAGCTTCTATCTTTTAAGATCAATCATCACCATTAAAGGAACCAGCAGCCAAGAAATATGCCACAGATTAGCATTTGGTGCAGCAAATATCAATGCCTTGGAAAACAATGCATCTATATTCATAGATCAGGGTAATGTAAGCAATGGTATTTCTGCAACACTCTAGTCCAGTGGTGGCGAACCTATGGCATGGGTGCCAGAGGTGGCACTCAGAGCCCTCTCTGTGGGCACACACGCCGTCGCCCCAGTCCTAGGCCTTCAGCTGGGTTTTATAAAACCTTTTCACTTTAGGCCTCCGCCGTCGTGTGCAAAAAAAAAAGGTTCAATCAATCAGTCAATTTCAACTTCCCTCAGGAAAAAAAAGATCTTGCAAAGTTGGAATTGATTGATTGAACTTTTTAGTCCCACCCAGTCTGCTGTTACCACTGCAGCCATGCCCACCCAATGGGCCACACCCACCCAATGGGCCACACCCACCCAATTGGCCACGCCCACCCAACTGGCCACATCCATCCAATGTGCCACACCCACCCGGCACCTGATGATGCATAAGTGGGTTTTGGGTTGCAGTTTGGGCACTCGGTCTCTAAAAGGTTCGCCATCACTGCTCTAGTCTATAGAATGTGAAAGTTGGATTTTGAAAAAAGTAGAATAGAAAGAGTATTGATACTTATGAACTTTGGTATTGGTGAAAACTCCTGAGAATACCACAGACAGTCAAGAATACTAACAAGTGGATCAAGGCACATATGACCAGGCTCAAGTTATCATGCCTCAAGTATGTTATATGAAGACCTAGCTCCCTGAAGAAAGCTTCAATGTTAGGAAAGGTGGAAAGAAAGAAAAGAGGGCAATCAGCAGTGAGGTAGATGGATTGAGTTACAGTGGTGACCCGAAGGACCTGGTTAGGGAGAGATCATCCTAAAAAATGTATATGGTTGCCAACTTGCACATAATCAACAAACAATTATTCATACGTGTGCAAATATGAAGGACGGTAGATAGATAGGTGCTGTTCCTCTCCTGGAGTATTTTAATAGAATGGAGGGGATAAAGTACAAGCAGCAGCAGAAGCAACAACAATTTCTTCCTGGCATTTCAAAGAAAACACATGGTTTTGGCGAATACACTTCTCGGAAAGTGTAGACCTCAAGGTGACATGTCCATTCACAATTTGAAGCAGATATAGGGTGCTTCTTTAAATGTCTTACAAGGCCCTAATCTTGCAGAAGCACGTAATCTTGGAGGGCCATCTCATATGACAGAAATGAGTTGACAATGCGTGTACCATAGTGACCACCTATTCTTCCGCCTTTTCCTTTTCTCCTAGCACTTATTTTTGATATCCCCTTCACTCTGTGTGCCTTCTTCTTTGCCCAGCAGTTGCTGGAAAATTGGTACATTGCTCATTTTGGAGATTCGAATGAATCATTTGCAAGAGGAAGGCTGTAGAAATTAAAGGAGAGGATTACATGTGGCCTGAGGGCAGAGAAGAAAAGAAGGGGAAGTCAGTGGCAAAGCACACAAGAAGAGGAGGAGAGAGTGCCAAAGTCTCCTGTACTGATAAACTATGGATGTAATGCTATTAGACCTGCTACTGTTTTAGTTGAAGGAAAACAGAAAGAAGGTTAGAGCAGAAGTTAGAGGAAGGCCGGCTCTTTGTTCCCAAATGCTGTCGGTTGTCCTTTCCTTACTGCCTTGGATTCTATCAACTGGCTCACATTCCAGGTGAGAAAAAGCAATTAACAGGCAACATTTCTTTTCCTATGGGGCAATAGTGGCACAGATCACTATGTTGTAATGCAGGTACCATGTATTTGGCATACAGGTATTCCAGTTTGTATTTCTGCCAGACAAGGGCTAAGTGCTTTCTGTTTTTGCCTGGAGAGAGGGAAGAGAGAAGGACAGTGATCCTCCCCAGTCTTTCTTTCTTCAGCTTTATTCTTTGCCAATTAGCATAACAGATGTATGATCTGGGAAGTCTTCCAGATACAGTTTTAAGAAATTAAACATTCAAGATTGGTTATATTAGGGAGAAGGAGGGGTGTTGTTTTTTTTTTGCTCAGTTATAATGTTATAAAAGAAAACAGAAGATCCATCCTGGAAAACTTGAATCAAGGGTGTGCCTTGGATGCTGAAATATCAACATATGTTTTGAATGAACTTTTGGTATTCAAGAAGTACATGTGAAATGGTGGTGATGAGGGTTCATCCTTCACCATATCTCTGAGTGACAAAGAAATAAGAGAAACTGTGTAAGGTTTTAGAAGTCAGCAAGTGCTTTGTGCATTCCAAGAATACCGGGTGACAAGTGGGTCTCAATGAAATTAAATAAATAAACAAATAAATAAATAAATAAATAATAGAAACAGAAAAGCATGGGAGAGTTTGTCAATTTTCAATAATGGCTGGAGCTTCTCGTGAACCAGAATGGTTCATTCTGAAGAAGGATGAAGATACTGCTTTGGTGGGCTGCATAACTAGTGCTTCATCTTCCTAAATTTTTAAATTGTTACTAGATCCTTTTATGAGAGTGATTTTGAAATAAGAGTACAGTTAAGTGGAAAATAAAAGCCTCCATACAGTTTTATGTGGGCATCAACCATGCCCTATTCCTCTTCTCTTATTCTGTCTGGCTGTTTATCAGATTTAGAGTTTATAAGCACAAGTTGAAGTTAGACCATTCAGGACATTTTGTTTAAGAAAAAAACCCCACAGCATGTGGTTTGACAGAACGAATTAATTTAACATTTGAAACAAGTGGGCAGCTATGGTGGTTACATGTGACATAGCAGAGAGTTAGAATATATGACCTTTTGTTTCTGATCTCAACTTTTTCTTCTATATATATTTTGTGATACTTGAAAATATTGACCTTGACATTAGTTACTCAGGAGAATCAAATACTGAAAAACATCCAATTTATAGACTCTGATCTTTTAAAAGATAATTAACTAACAAATATTTTCTCCATGCTTCAGTGTTTCCATTAATGCTACTTCTAGTTTGTTTTGTTGCTGAACAGTTACTTCTAAATAAGATATAATCCGAATAAATCACACCATATTTAGACAGTTCCATACTGCAGTTTCCAGAGGGGTAGTTAATTTAATTCACTACATCAAAAACAGTGAACAGCCCTCTCAGAACCATCTTATCAGAACATGAGGGAAGGAACCAACTCAGAAGGACAGTAGAGGATGGAGAAGTGAGATTGCTCCTGGCATTGGCACAGCAGGCTATATGATGTGCTCCCATCTCCATGATAGATGATATTACTGGAGGATGTCTGCACAAGATTCGGGGAGCCACAGCTGCTTCATATACCCCAAAGACTCCCAAACCTCTTGAGACTTAAATTGAATATCAGTAGACACTTGCCTATCTTAGATATACAGATTCTTGGACATACCATTCTTCTTCCTTTTTTTATCATGACTATAGACTAAAGAAGGAAGAAAGCATTTCTATACCAATCCTGAAAACTTGGCTGTCAGCTTTGATACCAGAAAGAAATTGAGATCAGAATTAATGTAATACATAATTATTGCTTTTAGAATTAGTCCCCTAATGTGTATCTATAATATAATACAGAATAAGAAACTCTCTATTTTTCCTCCAGTAGACTGATTTGAAATTCTACTGAAAAAGCTGTTTCTTTTCTTGTTTTTATTAGCCAATATTGATAGTATTGCCTCCTGTTTATTGATGGGGAGAATCAATGTTGATATCATATTCA
>NW_015386734.1:660444-693007 GCF_001527695.2 Protobothrops mucrosquamatus | reverse complement strand
GAGAGAGAGAGAGAGAGAGAGAGAGAGAGAGAGAGAGAGAGAGAGAGAGAGAGAATGGATAATTGATCCATTATTCTGCAGAGTTAACATGCCTTCCAAGTATAGAGATTTGCAAGTTTAAGCATAGCAACTACAACAGCCTTGTTTATTGCTTTTTTATTTTTGCACAGCTATTGCTGTAATGACACTGAGAAAATATGTCTGTTTATTGCAGACCAAATAGTTTCCTTAAAACATTCTAAACACATGCAAAAGTTCATGATGCATAATGATTGGATTGTTTCTCTAGGTAGGTGTTCTGTATTTCAGAGGATCCATATGTGTCACAAACAGTGAACAATCAGGAACATGCACTGATTATGATATGATTCTTTTTTGGCAGACACTTGCTGTTGCTCTGGCAGAATTGTGCTGATGTATTAGTCATTTGCATAGAAAAGATCCTAGTGCATGACAGTCATTTATTTGTGGTGCCATCTGCACTTTTTTTCCTTTAATAACATTTGAGAGGAAAATGTGCCTGCAGTTTATGGATACTTCTTGATTTGGAAAGAATCCTATTAGTTTTCAACCAGTATTTGAATAAAATAACAGATTCATTATGGCAGTATGTGCAAGAACTTGAGCTTAAGCATTAATTAGGAGGAGGAAGAATGTTGGATGAAATGTTGCCATCATACCATAGATCTTTGAAAAACAGCTCTGCTAATCTATCCTCCTTTTTTTCTCTTTCCATGAGAAATATCTTTTTTTCCCTTCTTTCTAATGATCATAGCCTATGTGTCATCCCAATCAACTTTTCACTTGGCACTTTTATATGTGATTCATACTCCTAGGCAGCCAAAGCTGACTTAAGATGTCTAACAATTCAAGACAAAAACTAAGATGCTCCACATTCCCTGCACAAAAGTTTTATAGATGATTGACTATTTGTTCCTGTCTTAACATTGGTTATCTTCATTGCAACTTAAAACAACAAAATGTTTTAGGCCGTGAATTACCTATTTGGTTTGGTTGTTGAGCACCTTATTGGTATTCCTCATATTCCATGATATGCTCCTGACACAATCCCCACATTTTGTTTCATGCTGTGACCAGCTCTAAAAGCATCTCTCTATGTCCTCACACTGAGCCTCCCTCCCTCCCTCCTTCCCTCCCTCCCTTCCCATAATACAATTTTAAAAATCTATATCATAGCTAATTATATTCTAGTGAATATATGAATAATAAATTTAGGTCGTACAAAAGAATAAAGCAAACTGTCATAAAGGTGATTAAGAATTTCAATATTTCATCAACCATTTATCATCAACTTTTTTAACTGAGGGAACCTTATAAAGTGTTTTGAATAATTCAGCTTTGTGCACTCTCAATAAACAAAATAACAAAATAACAACAACAGCAAATAACTTTCTGGGAAGAACCATGGTGGTGCAGTGGTTAGAAAGCAGTATTTCAGACTAATTCTGCTCACTGGCAGGAGTTCGATCCTGACTGGCTCAAGGTTGACTCAGCCTCCCATCCTTCTGAGGTCAATAAAATGAGGACCCAGATTGTTGGGGGTAATATGCTGACTGTGTAAACTCCTTAGAGAGGGCTATAAAGCACTCTGAAGCAGTATATAAGTCTAAGTGCTATTGCTATAACAATGTTTCTACAGTTAACATGTTCTTCTAAGGAAAAATGTGTCAGAGCATTGTGATTTATTCTCAACTATGCTTTATATGACTATGTTTTTAAGATTCTATGCTCCATGGGTGTTCAGGGCTTGAAACTAGCAAGTTTTCACAACACCCCATTCAAAAGCTGAAATGCTGCTCAGATGTATGAGCTCAGTAAGTTATACCTAATAGAAGTCTGGCAGGCTTGTATTTCAAAACTGTTTTGATTATTAATAACATCTATAATTTCTTCAGTGATTAAATATATTCAGTTCAGGACCTTCAGAGAAATTACTTCACATTCAAATATCTCAAAACAATGGTAGCAAAACAGCAAATTAAACTGAATCTGAATGACACAACACTGTAAGATAATGTTACAAGTGATGTGTAGGTGGTACATCAAAACATCTACATGTTTAGACTGTTTGTACATCACAGAAGATCTGATCTGTATAACTAAAGTAGAAAGTATTATGCTTCATTGCCAACAAATTCTAGCACATTAGAACAGAATAAGAAACAGAACAGAACATGACTTGCTCATAATAAACTGCAAAAAAAGAAGTTTTATTTCTTAAAGCTTGTATTTTAAAGGAGAAAAAATGCTAATAATCATTGTATTCGAGTCTTCTATTTCTTTAACTATCACTTATCCAGTTGTTTTGTATGTAACTGTATTTGAGAATTATTACATCTTTTCCTTATAAATAATTTAACAGTAGATTGTTTGTCTGAATAAACTGATAGCTTAGAAATCATATCAGACAAAATAAATGTGACCTGGGTAAAATAACAATGCTCACTTTGGGGTCCTAGATTTGAAGTGTCATATGAACCAATAGTATTTGGTAGATTTTAAAAAAATGACACTAGTGTTGCAGACTTCAGAAATACTTTTTCCCTAGTTTCCATTTTTATGATTTCTCCTGTCTTTTGTGGAGTTGTAAGAAAGCAAATTGTTAAAACTTTTATCCACAGACATCTTTAGAATGAAATTAGATGAAAGCTTTATGAATGAAAGCTTTATGAATTTTCCATTGCCTGGAAAATCAACATTGAATCCCAATGGGCACACTGATTTTCATTCGACTAGTTCTGTGTAAATACATAAAAAATAACTATGTACTGAGTTGGGTCAAGCAGTATTATCTGGTTGTCAAGAGAATGCCTTTTCTATCCTCTAACCCAGAGGTCCCCAACCTTTTGGGCACCGGGGACCGGTTCCATGGAGAAAGGTTTTTCTATGGACCGGACAGTGCGTGGTTTTGTGTGCTGCCTGCATCCCACGGATGGGGCTTTGCTTGTTTGTATGAATTGGTTGCTGGCATGCCGTGTCCTGGTACTGGTCCATGGCCCAGGAGTTGGGGACTCCTGCTCTAACCTATTTATTTAGTGAAAATAATCAGAGAGCTTTTCTTTTTTAGCTATTAATGAAGTTATCATATAATCACATCTGACTGATTTTATAGTTCCATAAAAATGCCTACTTGGCTAAGCTTAAATCAGTACAGAATCTTGTCTAACTTCTCTTTTCAAAATGCTATTAAAAGTATATATATAACAATCAAATTGGTTCAAACAGAGTTGAAACTAGATCTTTCTGTCCTTCCCTCCCTGTTTAACTGAAATGGGTAAAAATTGCAACCATATCATAAGGGCTGAAATATTTTATTTGATTTTATTTTTCAGGAAGATTACAATCCAGATAAATGAATAAAAATGCATCCATTTTGCTGTGGCAACTATTTCTGACTATTTCGATATTTCTACTTTGTCAAAAGAGTCCTTTTTCCTTGTAATTTCTGAGCTTCACTGTATGCTCATCTGCCAAAAAGTATTAATTTCTTATGACATATATTTTCCTACTTGTTATTATAATAACAATAGAGAGGATCTCACTGGGCATTTAAAAATGAATTGAGTCAAAATAGAATCATATTGGGCAACATTAATTTCTGAAATTTCAGTTCAGTGATAAGGAAACTTGGTTCATACACATTCAAAGATAATTTCATAAATGGAATATAATGCAAGAAGCTTGAGTGGTAGAACTCTCAGAGAATAAAAAAGTAGAATTGGAAACCTTTGCCAGTATTGTTATAAGCCTGATCTACAAGAAGAATAACATTAAATAAAATGCAGATTGTAAATTAAACTTAACTGAATTTTAAGATTGGAACTCTATATTTAACAAAGGAAATATACTTTGCTGTATATCTATTTGCAAGCTGTATCCTGGGTAGGCAAAAGTTTGTCATTCATTTCAATTAAAAAGTGGCCTTTAAACATTAATTAGGTATTACAGCAGAAGCAATATTTCATTTTTCCCCTTTTAATCAACTATGTTGCTGTAAACATTAATTCATTTATCTGCTATATTGATAAACTATCTTTACCTGAATAACAATAACAGTTATAATAATCAAATCAAGCATGGATTTATGTATCAACAACTACCTATTTAACTATCTCTGTACCTTCTAGCAATGGTAAATTTAAAATGCAATAAGCATCTTATACAAAACAATGTTAATTAAAATATATGAAATAATCGAGTAATAGATAAAAACAATTATTAAAGTTAAAAGGCAATTAGTTAAATAATAACCTTGAGTTATATTTTAAACTATCTCTAAAAAATATGCACAGCTCTTACAAATTTCTGCCTGGGAGTAAATTCCACTGATTTGATAGGGCTTATTCTCATTGTAGATGGTGTGATACAGGTTTGTACTGATGCACTGCAATCCTCTACATTCTAGCAATGTAGCAAGCTGCTTTCAACTTAATGAGTTAAGGCTACCTGGGAATGCAAGATTGTAAACTGGGAGTTGAAAAACATCTAGGAAGAAAGCAGTGATAAACCATTTTGGTATTGTTGTCAAGAAACCTGTATGATTGTGTCCACATAGTGTTCATGGCTGAATCAAAGTTATCTTTGTATTTACCTTATAATACAATAGACTGGATTCTGATGTAAATCAGGGGATCACACTTGTATTCCTGTCTTTCAGAGGTGAGTGACTCGAGCTTCCCTACAATTGTTCAAATGACCACGGTATGCCTGTTATATGTTCAACATACACGCCAGGACTCAGTTAACCCCAAACTTGTTTGTATTCCCCTTTCTGTATATTTTTGCTCAAGTGCAGTATCTCCTTCTTGGCTGACACCTCATCTAATCAATCATTCAGGAACATCTCTAACCAGTGCCAATTTTTATCCTCTTTCACAAATATCCGTGTCTTCTCCTAAATTTCCTAATAAGAAAATATTCCCTCAATATTTATGCAGGCAGCTAAATCTTCCCCCAAAGACTCCAAAGTCAGAAACTACATGGAGAACTCATCCCAGGAGCCAGATCACAAGGAGGTCCATATATCTGAAATACATTTAGCACTATATAATCAGGTAAAACAGATGCAAGCAAAACAAAATAATAAAAAATTACCAATAACACATTACTCATTCTCCTTCCGTGATATGAGAAACAAAAGAAGCTGCTTTAGTATAATTTAAATTCTTTCTAATTTTCACAGACATATTAGCTCAGTCAAACCAACTGTAATATAATGACAGGAACTGTTTATAAGAAACAAAACTATTAGGATGACAAAAGCAAGCTGCAACAGCAGTATTGATGCTAGTGCTGAGAACAAATTGAACCCTACCACCCACAAAGCGGAATGTGCCGAATACTCAGAAACAGTTATATTTTCCCTCTTTTTAAATCCAATCTGTGAAAAGCCTAGAAACTCAAGAAATCTCTTGGATCAAAGTCCTGTGTTTGTTTATAAGCTCTACCCAGCTTTGTTGACTTGCAGTAGGAGTCAACCAGCCTAGGCATCTATCATTAGCTTGACTTTTACCAAGAAATTGCATCCATTTTTGTTAATACTGCACAGAAATCTCTCCTCCAATTTCCAGAAAGTTTTCTTCCCTTTTATTTTATCGTTTCAAGGGTGTTGCCACATGCATGCAAATATATGTTCTTTTTTTTTCCCTTATAGCCTCCCTGGCTGATCTGAGAAAGGAAAAAAATTCCATCATGATACCTGCGAGACTTATTTCTCACTTTGAATTAGCACTTATCAAAACCATCAACAAACAGATCCTTCTTCACTAAAGAGACTTTGGAAAAGATATAGAAACTATTTTTCTACCATAAATTGCCTATGTATAAGCACTTCATTGGAAAGTACTCACTGGAGTTCTTGTGTTGTAATCATAATATTCCTTTTAATAAGTACTATTAATCAGAGTCCTAGACTGTGGTTTCTTTGGATTAACTGTTTCCAGTCTAATCACAAAGAGAGAACTCTGATAAAATATTCAGGAAGAGAGTTGACTGCATAAGAGCAGGCAACAAACTCATACATTAGTTGTTCAGACATAAAATAACTTAAGTAATGCTACAGCTTGAATCTGAAGATGAAAAGGCATTTTAGATCTCATAATATCACTCTCAACTCCTTAAAACAACTACCTTTTTCCCGGGACTTCACAACTGCCCTTCAGAAAAGCAATGAAAAGATGCATTTGGTTTCTATTTACCAAGTGATGCTAAGTGTGTACATGCAACTGGAAGCATCTTTTCCTTTCAGATCTGAAGCATTGTGTGGCCACATTAACATCATAACGATTAATTCTGCAAATGAGAAGTTCACCTGGAAACTATTACAACTTCTCAAATATGAATGGTTGAAGAAGAGTAGACAATTTTTTTTATTATAAGGCCAGTTACTTTGGGTTCTAAATCACCAAATCTTATTAAGAGGACCAAAATTAATACAACCTAGATAGTTTCTAAGAAAATAACAATCTTAATAACATACATATATGTATTCTATCTCAAGTACTACCTACTTACCCAATAAGACTTATATAACTATTAAGGGGCAATGGTATATAATGTTTAGAGATTTAGAGTAGGCTTGGAAGAATATGATTCACATATTCTATTCAACCATGGAAAGTTTATTAAGCAAACATTGTTCATCAGATCATTTAATCATGTAAGATTTAGTCAAGATACTTTATTTTATTTTATTTTTTAAAAAAGAATCCTCCATTTTATTTATTTCCAGCATGCTTGCCTGATAAAAAGTTATTGAAAATTAAAAGCTTGTAGCAATTTTGTATAACATTGGTTGGTCTAAGAACAATATTTCTTACACAGATTTGGGATTCCTAAGGATAATAATAATAAACTTTATTACAGTCGTAGACCAGCAATAGCCATCACTTTTTACAATATATTAAATAATAATAATAATAGTAAAAATAGTACTAACATTAATAGTAAATAATAACATCCCTGTTAAGAAAATACATGTTCTCAAAGTGTTAGGGTCACTCCCTAGTTTACGTGAGTGGATAGCCGATTAATGTGTGAGTAAATATAATGTTCCAAACATTATTAGAGATATCTCCCAAAAATTGGCACAAGTTGACGACTATAGATCTGTAACCAATTTTTTTCTTGTGGACATTGCCGCAACACAGTATTTTGCCACTGCATGCGTGATAGAAGGGTTTGAGTCTNTGTGGCAAGGCAACCTATTTAGTTCTTCTTGGAACTCCATGTCCTTTATTCTATTGGATATTACTTGCTTTGCTTGGTCAAAGCCTAGGGACATTAAGAATATCGAAAAGAGCCCATAAGAGCCCAGTTTATGATCTATCACCTGATTCCAGGGGGAAGGCTTGCAGGAATTTGGTTTGTATGGTTTCCAGCAAGTTTTTCTTTGCAAAGATTCCTGTTTGTGCCCCATATAGAATTTGCGCCAATGTTTTGGCCTCGAAAAGTTTTAAGGCAGCAGGTACTAATTGACCTCTGTCTGTGTAAAAGTAATGTTTGATTGCATTTAAGGACCTATTGGCTGCTTGCAATGTGTGATCCAGGTGTGCCTTCCATGTCCCTTGTGAGTGGAAAACCACCCCAAGGTATCTAAATGTTCTAACCTGTTCCAAACTATGTCCTTCTATTTTCCAGGAGTATTGGCTGGGTCTTTTAGCAAAAACTAATTTTTTTGATTTATCAAAGTTAAGGACCAACTTGTTCTGTCTGCAGTAGCCAAGTGTTGCCCTAATTGCTCTCTTCAGTCCTACAGGAGTTTGCGAAATAATGACCGCATCGTCGGCATACAGAAGAATTGGGATTTTGCGATGTGCTAGGTTGGGCGGATACAGATCAGGGTTCTGTAAGAGATCGATCAGGGGGTTGATATAGAGGTTAAAAAGGGAGGGAGACAGGATGCAACCCTGCCGTACCCCTTTTTGTACCTTATTAAGCCGGTTAAAGTCCCTTGGGGATTACACCTCACTTTCAGGGTGGAATTGGCATACAATTTTTGTATGAGGAAAAGGAGGCGTTTATCAATAGTAGAGGATTCCTAAGGGCAATTTTTGTGCAACTCTAAAACTATCACAACATCTACTGGAGTTCATTTTAATATCTGATTCCTCCTTTCACATTCCAATTACATGCATTTAATGTACACCAGCTTGCTTTTTTATTCTCTTCCCATCCATCAGTGGATGGTGGTTAGTGGTGACTTTGGTGTGGAGAACCTGAGGATGACAAAGACTTGGAAGCTACAAAGGAGTGATTGATGAATCATTGGCTGAACCAATAAAAGTGAATATTTGTAGCTCAGGGTTGAAATGAGGGGTTCTTGATGCTCTTGGAACTTGGTTGCTTTCTTGAGCCATTTCATTACCCAAATTAGGTAAGCTCATGACTAGCATTGATAATGTTTATTTAGTTGGGTAATGAAACATCTGCAAGAAAACAATTAAGCTCAGAGAGCACCAAGGACCCCCTCTTGTTTGATTGGATGCTGTTCCTTTCCCTAACTGTGTCATGCAATTATTACTTTTAAATTCCAATATGGCTCAGAGCCTAGATATGTTTAACACCTGCGATAGGTTGAGTTTCCTCTATCCAATACGAGTTGGAAAGAAGATTTGTTAAAGGTCCCTTCTTTTAGGGAATGTCATCTATAGGAACTGAGAAGATAAATTAATGGCATAATTTAGAACAGGGGTCTTCAAACTTGGCCCTTTTATGACTTGTGCACTTCAACTCCCAGAATTCCTTAACCAGGCGTGCTGGCTGAGGAATTCTGGGAGTTGAAGTCCACAAATCATAAAAGGGCCAAGTTTGAAGACCCCTGATTTAGAAGGCTTAATGAAACAGTTGATCCCAATTACTAATCTGTCCCCTGCTTGTTAGATTGCTGCAGAGCCTCAAAAACAAGAAGACTTCTCTGGAAGCATTTGGGGGTCTATAATAATAATAATAATAATAAATTTAATTTATATGCCGCCCTTCTCCCAACGGGACTCAGGGCGGCGCACAACATATTTAAAACAAAACATAAATACATTCCCCCCCGATAAAACCGAATTAAATCAAATTTTAAAGTTGTGTCTCTGTCGAATTGTTAAAAGATAAACCCCAAATAAAATCCTCCCTAGGTCAGGTNCCTATGCCATGAAGCGCTTTAAAGGTGGTAACTAACACCTTAAAGCGCACCCGGAAGGCCACTGGCAACCAGTGCAGCTCGCGCAGTAGCGGTGTCACATGGGAGCGACGAGTCCCTCCCAACACCGCCCGCGCGGCCGCATTCTGGACCATTTGAAGCCTCCGGGTGCTCCTTTGAGGGAGCCCCATGTAGAGAGCATGACTTACATACAGCATGTTGACTGGTACTCATTGGATATATTTATTGTTTTAACTATAATTATTTTGTTACAATTGTTTTGTTGCTAGAAGCAAGCTACTCAGAGCTGTTTGGAATTGAGGTGCATTCAAACTATGGTACATAAGTCAGTAAATTATCCAAGCCTATGTTTCAGGGTAATTAAAATAAATGTGGTAAGAACTATATAACTCTCTTGAACTTCTAGCAGAAAAATAATGGCATATAAATGTAATGAACAATAGTAACAATAAGCTTCCCACTAGCAACAGTAATTATTTCAGCTAATTTTATCTAACACACAAACTGAAATGCTTCTATATATTATTAAATGCTGTTCATTATTCATTATTTAAACAAGTATTCTAAATCTGTTTATTAAAATTAGGCACAGAAATGTACATATTTGTGTGAAAATAATGTACAAACCACAACATACTAACAAAAATTGTTTGCACAAATGTTCATAATAAGTATGTATATTTTGGAAATAAACACATTCAAAATGTGTATATTTGTAAATAAACACATGACAAGTGTATATGCATTTTTTTAAAATAGGTATTAAACTAAGCCACCCACTCACTTTCAGCTCAACCTACTTTAAAGGGTTGCTGTTGTGACGCTAAATTGCTACTGTGAAGCTATTTAAGTCTCCTTAAACTTTTAGAGGAAAGGTGGATTATAAATCTAACATATAAATCAGAGGATAAACAAGGGCAAAATCAAAAAAGAGTAAAATCAAATTCATCCTTAATTAAGTACAAATCTGATGTCTTAATAGGATCCCTTGTTAAGAACCAACCCTAATCCTTTAGAAGCTGGCAGAGTTTCCTACTTTAAATCCGTAAGTATTTTTTGAAAAGGTATGAATCATACATAGTTAAGCTGCAGTGATTTAGACCAGCGGTTCTCAACCTATGGGTCGCGACCCCATTTGGGGTCGATCGACCATTTCACGGGGGTCGCCAAGCAAGGCTGTCTGCCATTTCTTTTCCCCTTTTCCGGCGGGTGCCTTACCTCCCTTGGGCTGGGCCAGCTGGTGGTCGGCCTGCTCCGTCTCTGCCGCTTGCCAGCTACGCCTCGGCCGGCGCAGGGGGCGGAACCACGCATGCACGGCGCTCCCGGGCAGGGAAAGTCCTCGACTTATGACCGGTTGGGTAGTCCTAGACTTACGACCGGTTTAGTCCTCGACTTACGACCAGTTTAGTCCTCGACTTACGACCGGTTTAGTCCTCGACTTACAACTGGTTGGGGGTCGCGGCATTAAAAAGGTTGAGAACCACTGATTTAGACAGACTGTATCACTTGTATAGGGCAAGTTACTGTAGCCCATAATATGACCCTGATCTAAATAAAAATTCCAAGGCCTGCTTTTTTTTTTTCAAAGACAAAGGCAGAACAGTTTGGTCTGTCTATTATGGTGATGTTGCAATTTCATCAACCACACCGCCTATGATTCACCCGGCCAGAGATGACCAGGAAGTATATTCCCCAGAGCGAAAGAGAGTGCCTATTCTAGTATTAAGCCACATTTAGAAGTAATCAATATAATTTCAATAGACATTAAGTTAAATACACGTTCAAGAGATCCCAGCACATACCCATTCAATCTTCTGTTGAAGGACATAACAAGCAATCTCTTTTTATGGTTCTTCACTTTCAAATTTGACAGTTCTTAAAATAACAGATCTCTTTAGGCAGTGAACTTTTCTCTGCCCTACCAAAGAGGTGGATGGCCATTGTAAAGAAGACTGCATTGGTCAGTTTATCGCTAAACCAAGCACTCAGACTAACTTGGCATTAGCCAGATGGCAAGATATACTTTGGGAGGGTCCAGAATCTGACAAATCAGGCAAGTTGCTAAAAAGGTGAGAAATGAGAAGAAGGTAATGAAAAAGCTTTTTTCAAACAGATTGATTGATGCATAGAATGAGCAGCAGATGTTGAGATTCCATTTGTTGTTGCTATTCCATGAGTCCTCCCTTGTATTTATCTTACTAAAAACATGAGTATTACTCTAATCATGTATGTGGAGTTTATGAAAATACATAGAGGAGGTATTTTAATTATACATGTATAACTCTATTCATGTAGTGCTTTTTCTGCTGGGGTGATCTAACATATTTCATTTGGAAAACCATAGAGATGAGTATGAAGAAAATTTCCTGTATTTTCTCCTATCATTTAATTTTAAAAGGAGCATGGTGGCTCACGTGGCTAGGACTCTGGGTTGGAGGTTAGTGAGCCTATGTTCAAGACCCAAGTGCCTCCGTGGGGCAGGGTGAGCTCATGTCCTTCACTCCAGGTCCTGCCGGGCACATGAAAGGAGCCCCCAACTAGGCAACCCTCAGACAATGGTGTCCCCCAATGTCACTGGCTAATCCTTTCACACCAGAAGCACCTTGGTGCTTCTGAGTACTATTTTAATAAAAGAGAATTTGTCTTTGAAATGTGTTGTCAAGGTTAAGAAAACCTGGATAAAATCCCAGCGAAGTATGCTTTTCTTGAATTTCATTATGAGGGATGGAAGAGACTATCCTGTCATTTTGTTCAATTCTACATTTCCTTTGTGTGTGTTTGTGTCTGCATGTGTATCTATTGATTTCTTTAAATCAATAGATGATTTAAATCACATAGATAAGAGAGGGAGATGCATAGTGTTGGAATAGATGGATAGTATTTCTAAAGCTCTTCTCTTCCATGCTAATTAATTAAAGATTTAGAAGGTTTTAAAACACATGCACATACAAAGACACTCCGCACATGAACATTTTTTTAACATGATAAAATATTATGTCAGTCCTAAGACAGCAGGGGAGGGGGATGGATATAAAATGTACACATTTGTCTCTAGCTTAGCTGGAAACATTTTCATTTTCCTTGTTTTGCTGTTGACATTATTTGTACATATTGCTCGTAATATTTTTAAATATAGCTTCTCTTCTATTCTTAAGGGGTTTTTTTTATTATTAGAAGGGCGGTTGTGTGTGTGTCTGTGTGTCAGTGCCTGTGTGTGTGGGATCCAGCTGTATTTCTAGCATACTTGAAATGAATTCTTGAATGCTGTCACTTCTCTACAAGTGACTATTAGCCTTTTAAAGGAGTCATATTTCAAGAATCAGGTGGGAAAGACAGAAGTGTTGCATGCACCTGACTGCACTGCTGTTCAGCCTCAACACTTTGCACAATGTGAGAATGTTTAATAATTCCTACCCAGGCTGCAGATAAAAATCTTGGGTGTCACATCACAAGTGACAGTGCTGGTGTGAGATTTGCAGTAAAACAATATTCCAGCTGTAGCCATCATTGAGAGAAATAATAACCAGCAGAATGGAGCCAGGCAGGAAAGAGGTGGAGAACTTGGAAAGATAAGCTTTTTTTGTTGTTGTTGTTATTTGATGTCATTTATGCCACCAGTACATAGAAGGATTGAAATGCCCATGTGTAACAGCTAGGGTGACTGTAAAGGAGATTATGGCACAGCTTGATTTTAAAGATGTTTTATAAATCTTTTTTTCTTTACAAAACGTACGCTTAAATGTTGGCTATTCAATCCAGGCAGATTACCAATTATAAATTAGCTTTCTTCTCCAAATAAAATACATGGCAATGTGTGTGTGGGGGGGGGAGGTGGAAGAACGGACAGCACAGTCCCATTAATCAACCAGAAACTTCACACGCATGGAAAGTCCCGGGGGAGATTTCTGGCTGGGAAAAAGATCCTTCCAGCTCAGTTTTAATCAGTCCATCCCATCTGTAATGGGCTTTAGAAAATTGTTAATGACATCAAATGACAGTCAAAGGGCTTTTGGGTGTGTCGGTATAGAGTTTCTGTGAGATCTCTAATAGACTACTGAACACTGGATTCTGGCCTTCTAGAAAAATGATCTGGATCATACGGGAAAAAATTGGATAGGTCAGCAATCAGAATCCGAAAAGACAAGGCATCCTTAAATACTACTTTGATAAAGGGGACTCCTAAATGATATCTGGCTTATGCACAAACTATATGAGAATGCTACTTTTAAGAGCTATCACAGCCTTGGAAACACTGTAAAGTACATACATATCTGAGTGTGAAGTCAAAAACGAAAGCTTGAATAAACATTTCATAAACTTAGATACACCTTTAAGGGCTCTCATTACATTCCACAGAGATTGGTATTCAGAGAATCACCCACCATTTGTATCAATATTAATAGAATGTTGCAAGTTAACAGGAATAAAACATATGGCCAGATAACTTCCCCATAATTAAAGCTTAAAAAAGACAAATGATGATTGCAGTGATAACAATATTTTTAAAAAATCAGAAGAAAGGCCAGCTGATCTATTTCTAATGAGTTGTATTCCAATTATTTTTTTGTACACAATTAACAATGAAACGAAGAGAAAGTGAGATTGATTGCAATCTGAGATGCAGTTCATCAAAGGACAGAAATACTAAACTGCACAATAACTCTCCTGCTGTTATTTAAGTCACTGGTCTTAGTTGCTAGTGGGAGAAGTTAACTTACTTAATGAACTTTCTCATTTGTCCCATTTATTAGTGACATCAGAATCTGGCTCACTGTCCTTGGCATGAGAAATATATGTTATATTAGTACATCTGAATCCCTAGAATAGTTGGATAATATGGTAAGTCAATGGAAATTTGCCCAAACATAACACCCTGAGTGAAACAATCCTTTTTTCAGCTTCAGACAAAACTTAATTGATCACACAAACCATGACAACAAAAAGACTGAAATATTTGCATGAACATAAAACCAGCAAAGAGTAAGCTATGATAATGCAATGAGATTTTTAGATACTGCATACTAGTGGATGCCATCCATATGTGCTTCTGTCTGCAGGTCCTTGTAAAATCAAACTGTTTTAGGGCCAGGTCATAGCATCTGTAAAATGTTGTTATAATGCAGGGGTGGGGAATGATAGTCCTTTTATAACTTGTGGACTTCATGCTGGCTCAGGAATTCTGGGAGTTGAAGTCCACAAGTCATAAAGGGGCCATCGTTCCCCACCTCTGCTATAATGACTGCAAAACTATGGAAGTATTGTTGTCATAAAGGATTCTCCATATAACCCTGGCATGCTTCAAGGTGTTGTTGTTTTTTGAGAATACATTCATAACTCTTTATGTTGTACTATACACTGAAGGGGATCAGTCTGGCATCTCTTGCATTGTTTGAGACATTCCAAGAATAGAGGAATATACACTTTGAGAACAACCAAAGAAGGAGCAATTAAGGAAGTTTTAGAAACAAGGTTTGGCAGAATATGGCTACAAAGGTACAGGCTTGCAATATTTAGAACAGGGGTCCCCAACCCCCAGGCTGCAGCCCACTACCAGGCTCTGGCCTATTCTCAACAGGGCCATGGGCCTGTTGAACATGTGCAGCTTGACTCACATGAGCGGCAGGTCAGCATGCACACACATGTGTGTGCAACTCAACTTGCAGTTGAGCTGTGTGTGCATGTGCATGCGTGCCGGCCCACTGCTCATGTAAGTTGAGTTGCATGCATACATGTGCACTCCGGCCAGCTTGGCCACCAAGCTGCAAAGCCTAGGGACCACTGATTTAGATGAAGAATCTCACGGAGCTGAGTAATCTACATGTTCCCTCAAATTAGTTATTTCTATTTTGATAATAGAGGAAGAAGACTAATGTAAACTTTTTCCAAGTAAATTGGGATACATCTATGAATTTTCTTCAACATTATATCCTTGGCATTAGAATAGTAAGTGATGCAATTGACCAGTCTGTTTTGTTCTGAATGTGGCCTATTTAATCCAGTAATTACTGCTGATCAGATGCTGATATAAATGGACCACTGGCATGGCAAAACTTTATATATCCATTTAGTTGTTCACTAAACATTCAAGTAAAACCTCCCTTCTAAGAATGGAATCAGCAACATAGGGCTACATGGGAGAATTCATTTAGATTTTCTTTTTTATAGCCTCATCTGGTATATTTTTCAGACTTGATTTTTCTTTTGCTGACTTTTGCCCCAAAACCAAAAATAACCTCTTATGTTCAGTTTTCAAAGAGATACTGTGCTGATGGACAGAATCACAATTAATAATAATATTACATAATTTATTTCCAATGTTTTCTTATGTTGGAAGAAATAACAAGATGGGGGGGAATAGCACGTGACTTCTTGGTAGCATCTTCTTAACAGCAGGTCCACTTGAGGTCATGTGACCAAGAAGGAGAAGAGAAGGGGCTTAAGACTGAAGCAATCAGCAACATTCTGAACTGCTAGTCCATTGCCTGGTCCACCTCAAACAAATTAAAATCAATATTTGTTTTGCTGGCTTTTCCAACCGCACTAAAATTGGTCCTATTCTGTTCAAGTTTCAGAGTATCCATCCTGCTGATGGGCAGAGAGAATTTTGTATCCATTTACTTCTCCCCCCCAACCACAGCTATTTTTGAGAATACCCACAATCTTAAATAACACAACCCTTCCACTATTCCCAAAGTTGCCTTATCCTCACTCCAGATATATTTAGGAAATTGAGTAATGGGAACTAATTGTATGGCTACCTAAAATCACACTTTCATTTTCTTTTAACAGTGGATTAAAATATGAATATTTTGAAAGGAGCCTTTTCAGAACTCATACCTAGATAAGCTACTTTCCAGTCAACAATCCTTAACATCTGTATATTTGGAATTCTACGTGTATTCCTTTAACCTGTAGGGCATTATTCCATACAGGTGTTTCAAGTTAATGAATGAAACACTTTCAATTGGCATTGTGTTTTTCTTGGGGGGAATGCTTGCTGTTGTCTTTCTAGGTCTGAGAACTTTCACCTGTGCTTCCTGCCTTTTTGAATAAATGATGTCAGGCAGGATCTCTACTAAATGGACAAACTGTACCAGCTAATCTTGTAAAAACTTTACTCTTTTGTGCCAAGAATAATCATTATTAGGCAATGAAAGAGTGTATAAGCAAGTAGACAATTATTTATGATAGAAACAAAATGAAACTAATGGGACAAGATTAGAAAGCTGTGATGCATGAAACGTACTATAGAAGCAGCTTTGGCACCATGACAAACAAAAAGAAAGGCTCAGTGGGAAGCAACAGTGTGAACATGGCTACCAAGAAGAAAGAATATATGTACTGATCAAATCCTTGCCATCTGTTGTTTATTTAATACACAATGAAGGTCAAATGGCTACTGATCCTTTCTGTCCTAGTCCAACTGCAAGAATGGAAAGAATCAACCAACTTATCAATATGTCTGGAAAAGCTTTATTATATGATCTGATGGACTTAATATGATTAGAATAACATTCACCTTAATATTTCAAATGGGAAAGAAGAATGAAAAGTTTTCAAAGGCTAGAGAGAACAAGCAAATGCATTATTGTAGACCTGACAATAAAACTCAGCTTCTACTTACATTTACAAAAGTTTATAAATTTTACTGACACACAAACATGTTTTGCACATCTTTCATCTTTTTGTTTCTTTTTGTTTTCATTTTCTACCAATGCAAGGATTATATAATTGTTTCCCTGGGATACATTAACTTTGGGTGAAATATGCTTATTAGGCATTCTGTGAAAATCATACACACTATGAGTAAATTAGTTGCATATTCAACAATATTATTTTACACATAACATTCCATTTCCTGCAACGTTCCCTGGTTTTACATGCTCATGAAAGGATTGTTTTCTAATAAATGTGGCACCATCAATTTAATATGTATTGTGATAAAGCTTTATCTGTAGAATAAGAGGTGTGAAGAGTTTTTTGTGTGTTTGTGTGTCTTTGAGGTAGTCTTGACTCCTGGTGACTGCCTGGAGAAGTCCTTGCAGTTTTCTTGACAAGATTTGTAATTGCCTCTTTCTACGGAGAGTGACTGGCCCAAGGTCACCCATTGGTTTTGTCACTATGGTAGCACTAGAACTCATGGTCTCTTGGTTTCTAGTCTGATGCCCAACATATAGTAGGCAGCATATTTATCTTCCTGGTTTTTTTCAATTTGTAAAAGAACACTTTAAACAACTTTATAAAATAAACAATTTAGTTTAAGCAGAAAAAAGACAATAGAGAGAAAATATCCTCAGAAAGCATCATAAGAACCCTCAGATTATCAAGATGTTTTTCTCCATGTACAGAGAAGGAGTGGATGTTGTCCTTAAATGTAGTACATCTTTCTGCTACTGTGGCTACTTAGGTGATGGCAATTTACTATAAGGAGAAAATAAGAGTGATCAGAGTGGATCAGAAGAAGCCTTGGATGTTCTCATGCCAAAGTATTCCTATGCCCTGGACATGTACTTAAAATAAAGAAAAAAAATCTGATCAAAGGCAATGAAAGTTTTTTTTTCCAGAGAATATGGAGAAAGAAATGAAAATGCTAGTCTTCCTTTCTTTCATCCCAGCCAGTAAAACCCATTGGGCTTAGGAATTTTGATCATTCTAACATGGATTTTCTCTCTCTCTAATCCTACAGGTTTTCTTGATGAAAATAAATTGGTTTGTTTATTTGAATTATTTGATAGTAACCGTATTTTAAATAAATTCTGCTTACTATGTTATACCTTTCAAAGGTATTTTCACAGCAAGAAAGTTTAAATCCTGCAGATGTAAATATTTATCAAGGGAAATGGTTTTCAGAGAGTCAGAGCCTTTGTACCATAAGTATACAGTAAATTGAAGCAAGTGGGTGCCTATATGTTATTTTCTTTAAAGAAAATCATTCTTAGTTTTCCTAAAGAGATGAGATTCCTTTAGGGACTTTTTCTGAACAAACAAACAGTGATCAGGTTGGATATGTTGACTCAGCCTTCTAGTATCTCCCACCTCCACCTGTTCAGTTGAAAACTGAAGAGGAAGTGTGTATGCAATTCAGAATCCTGTATTACTGTCCCAGATTGTGTTGAGAGCTATAACCACATTTGAGCAAAAGCAAGTACATCTTCTTTACAATATGTTCAGGCAAATGCATGGAAGTCAGAAGTAATAAGGAATGAGGCTGAGTAATGACAGAACCTTTTGATTTAGTCATGCCAGATGCAATTGAATCCTTGTTTTTCTTTGTTTTTGTTTTGTTTGATTGAGGTACGGGCAAAAGATTTTGATCTAGCTTTTCCCCTAAGATTACAATTTCTAAATCCAATAAATTACATTACAACCTTTCAAACACCATTTTATGCTTTTCTATTAATAAGTAAGGCAACTGAATTGAGAGAAGAATCTTTCCTGGATATAAAGAATTGCAATCTTAATCAATTAATTAGTTAGATTAATTCAAGGAATTGCTGATTTTATGTTTGGGATCTGCTTACTTCTCACTAGATTCCTAGAATCGGATAAATAGAATTAAGTAACTGCATTGATGGTTTAATGGGGTAGAAAAACAGTACAGAGAGACATTGAACTAAGGAAAGCAATCAAGCTTGTGGACACCTACTCTAAGGTGTTAAGGGAGATTAAGGAAGCACCTTTCCTTCCTTTACTGCATTAATGGACTGGTGGCCTTATTAGGTTAAGAATTCTTTCCTAGGGATGGAGAGCAGGTAGATCCCACTTGGCTGCTGTGGCCATTTCACATAGCACTAGTCAGTATTGCTCAGATTTGCCAAGGTCAAAGCCCAGCAGAAAAATAGGGGAGATAAAAATATTAATTAAAGAAAAAATGCAGAGTTAATTAATTCTCAGTTTTGAACTGAGCAAGAGCTACGTATAACCATGTCACTAACAAGGAAAATCTACTATAATAGAATGTGCAGCAGCATTTCTTATGAAAAATGCTTTGAAGAGAAAGCCTGCTTCTGCAAAGTAGCCAATCAAAATGGAAAGGATGATTTAGAGAAGAAGGTAAACACAGCTGGCAAATGAGACAGTAGTACCTGAGCCAAGAACATGAGAAAAAAATCCTACTTTGAAAGTGGTGCAGGAAACATGCCTGAAAGTCCCATTATCGTGGTAGTGGTAGGAGTGTGTAGTGATGATATCATCTGCTCTTGCTGTCTAGAAATGTTTGCTGCAGGAGAGGGATGTCAAACTGCCAGCCCGTGGGGTGGATGCATCATGGCGAAACCGCGCCCATCCCATTGCCAGCAATGGAAAAAAAGTCACGATACGTCGCGACACGTCACGTGACATTGCGAGTTTGACACCCCTGCTGTAGGAGAAGAGCTCGCTGAGCTGGAAGACAGAGTTAAATATGTCATCAGTCCTTGCATTGCCAGAAGAGACCAAAGTCCTGTTAATTCCACTGACCCTTAGCTAGCACAATTTAGCTTTGATCATTAGTTGACTAGATTCTTGCACAGGTAGCAACAATACACTTTTCTGTGCTTTGAACTCAACAAATGTTCCTGGTTATTTGAGCCTGATAGTTGCTGGCCCATGGCAGGGATGGGACAACTTGATAATAATCCCTTCAGCTTCTGTGCTTGGAGGACATTATGGCTACTAAGTATTATAGAAATCTTTTGTTCCCAAAAATTGAGAGTGTTGTGTTGAGAAGTAACAGATCAATATGGCAGAATCAGATGGGCAAGAAGAAGAAAGGTAAGATAATTTGGGGCATCTATAGAGATCCTCAGCAAAGGCCCCAGAAGACTCCCTACAGCAGACCGATTGCAGAAGTTTGTCCTCTTCTTCAAAGCTGCCTTAATTTTACTAATGCTCAGGAGAGACAGCAGTAGTAAGAGACTACTGGAGAGACAGTGAAAGCATTTGAAGCACTTCTGAATCTATTCTTTTACAATGGCTACAGCTACAATACTTTTAAATGCATTGTAAAAGATTAGAAATTTACATATCAGAAAACACTGTTGATTATTTAAGCAAGCCCCTGCTAAGAAGCCTTCATTCTGCTCTTGTCTAACTGCAGTGGCTTCCTGAATCTGTATAGGTATGTCTGTAGCTTGTTTGTGAAGAGCACGGGTATGCATATACATAAATAAACATACACACATATATATACACACATAGTTTTCAGCTTACTTTCCATTAGAGACTGTCATGACAAGTTGCATTATTAGACTGCATGATGAAAATCAGGCATATTTTAGGGACCAAAAGACCACATACTAGGTTTACCTATTGTGCATAATTTATTCTCCTGAAAAGAAGGTTATTAGTTAAAGATCTAAGTCCATGGGACATTTAATGTCCTAGAACTTGCCTGGGAATAACCAAGCTTTTCAGGAAATCATATCCAGTATTATGGATGCTTTATGCTTTTTGTGCAGTATTGTTCAGTGTATGACAGATATAAAAAGTGAGCATAATCTAAGTAATGAGATAAGCATCCTTGCCTATCTTGGTGGAGAGTGCTTCAGTTATAGGTTAGAGCATGAATCTCTTTTGATCCTTATTTATTGTGAAGATAATGACATCGGCTAGGAATGGAGAATAAGTAGACAACGTGTGATCTCTCCAGCGTCCCAAATGTACCTCTTACTATCTTCTTCATTCTGCCAAAGTTCAATAGCAAATTAGGAATTTATTTTGTAGGATTTCAACCCATTTGGGTGTGTATGAGTCCCATTAAGAAGGAGTTAGAAGAAATTCCGGTGATATTTTTTTTGTTCCTTTCTCAAAATTACTGCTCTCCTTGGCTTAAATAATTTGGCCATGCCCTTCCTGTGATGTTCAGTATCATTAGATGGCATGCTATGGCCTTTCAAAAGGTCAGAAAAGTTGTGGTTCTGACATCTGATGTGCTGTCTAATATGGAAATAAATAAATAAAAGAAGCAGTGTAGTAGTTTTTAAGATGCGTCTATGACAACAGTTGTTCCCACCAAGAGTGATCACTGTGCAAAAAAGTAAAAACAATGTTTTTTTTCTTTCTTTCTTTCTTTCTTTCTTTCTTTCTTTCTTTCTTTCTTTCTTTCTTTCTATCATATATTTAGATTTGCATCCACTTTTTCACTAAATATTTGATAGAAAATCTAAAACATCTAAACCAAATAATCTAATTAAAAGATAATCATACACATACAATAATAAATATGCTCCCACCCTCTATTTAAAGGCTTTCATCCATATCTCTATTGGTTTTCTGGCTTAGTGAACAAAGGAATTAGTCTAATCTCTCTCCTCTAGAGAGGCTTCCACTTATATTTCCATTAGATGTGTCTCCAGTACAGTAAAGGCAGCTTCTAATGGAGGGTTTCGTCTAAGCATTTCATATTTATATAGCTTGTTAAGGAAAGTTACAGTTTATGTAAAGTTGATATAACTTATCATATAACACACGTCGAAGCCATATAGGACTTCAGATGTTGCAACCAGCACTATTCTGAGCAGCAACATTTCTGAACAATTTTCATGTGCTATGAGAGCCATAACCAAAGGACAGGAGATGTTTCTTGACATTTCTAGATCTTTATTCTGGTTCTTTAAGGTTGGGCTTGCCTGATTGTGCTTGCCAGGCTGGTTACACCTGCTTCTTCATGGAAAGAAACAGGACTCTAGACTCATGACATGCAGTGCCTGTGGCACAGCTACATACTGATTGAAAACCACCTGACATATAATTGCAGCACACGCAAGCTTGGAATAGTGCTTCAAGAAGAGGTCAAGAAACTGGAGTAGGAAGTAGCTACACCTCCAATGAAAATGAAAAAATAAAATAAAATCATTTGAATGAGATATTACCTTAGTAATTGATAAGGGGAGAAACTCTCCATGAGGAACACACTTAAATAAATAGCAGCCTCAGCGAAAACTGCCACCAAAAGCAAAAGGTATAGAAAATATTCTGCACCACCAGAACTGGGAAAGAACTTTCAGGCATTTTAGAGGAAAAAAAATTGACACATTAGAAAAGGGGTTGGTGAATTCCTGTTAGAACTATAGATTCCTAGGTCAGAGATGTTAGGTGTGAGAATAACCAACTGGCCCTTAGGACCAAATGTGAGAAACACAAAGCAGGGCTTTTGCTAAGTCATATGGGAGGAAGAAATGTTGAATTTAAACTGAAAAGTCATTCTGTTAACTGGCTGTTGACAGTTTATAGTGGTTTAAGGGTAGTGCATAGTAAAAACACTTTATTAGGAACAATGCGATGAATGTCTGGAAAGTTTCAGCATTCACATTTTAGCCAGTTTAGGGCAGGAGTGAACATGATATTTCCAAAGGACATGACAATCTATAATAGTTGGAAGAACCAAATAATCAGAACTTCAAAGAACCAGAACAATTTGGTTTGTGTAGGAGTCTGTATTAAGGGATGGAAGGAGGCATATGATAGAACAGATTTCAAGACTCAGCTAATTCAGTGGCCCTTATCTTTTCCTGCTAACTGCAAATAATTATAAGTATATATTCATGGATTATTTAGGATAGAAAACTAAGAAGATGGCAGCTCAGATACTATTTTATCCTTCAGTATATTCTGCAGAGATCATAAAAAATCGATCTGTAACATTTGGAAATAATGCAATATTTACTAGGAATCAATATGCATTGATTAAAAACCAGTATTTACCAGATTAACTTTAACTCATCTTTTTGGATTATATAGCATCCTTAGTAGATTGTGGAAATTTAGTAAATGTAATATATCTTGATTTCAGCAAAATATTTGATGTAGTAATCCATTGTATGATGTATTAAATATATGGGTCAAGATCTCTTTTCTATTATTCCAGAATTTTAGATATAGAATAATGGATCTGACTTTTGAAAGGCAGATTTGGAGTGAATTCTGAGTTAATGTTCATAGCATTGAATATAGTTTGATTATGAAACTATAATTACTAAGGTATCTCATTGGTTGTGTTCAATACTCATATGTTAAGACTCTTTAATTTAGATTAACTGGCAAACTGGATTCAGGAACCTAAATCTGTGATGCTATAGTTCTAGGACATCATAAATCAATCAATATAAAACTTCCAACTGATTTGCCTAATATGAAAGACATGTTGTTTATAACAGAAAAACTGCCTTTAAGTAATCTACATTACTGGTAATATAACTTTAACATTACATAGCTCAGTAGAAAATAGCACTAGGCAAGAATTTCTAACCCTAATCCTAAAATAATTGCATACATATATGCACACAAAAAACAGTAAATATCTTTATTTATATCTTCCTTTTAAATAAAAGGATAATGGTTAAAGTACATGTCATATAGTGAAAAAAATACATTGTTTAAAAATACACCGTTGTTGTTTTTTTAAAAACAATCTGTGGATCTATTGCACACCAAAACAATAGTTCTGCACTATTCTTCTCTAGGGTATATCAGAAATAATTGAAATTTCCTGAGAAGGGCAGAATGCACCTAAAATGTAAGAAACTAATGGAGATGACATGGAAGCAGAACATCTTATCCTGAATAGAATTAACACAAGGAATGTTATTTAGATTCAGACTGTAAACAAATAATGACATAAAAGATAAAAAGATAAAAAAAGCTTCCTTCCCCATTTCTATCTTTAATGTGGTTGTTGAATCTGTCTTTCAAACAAATCTTTAAAAGAATATTTAACAAATCAAAGAATGTTGAGTCATCGCCAGTTTTCCTGTTGCTTATATTTTATGAGCATTGTGTAAATTGTCATTTTGCTACTGGATAGGTGCACACAATTAATTCTTGCAATGCATTTAAAGAGAACATAGGAAAGTGAGTGTGAGGCTGAGGTTGGGGATAAGGACTGAGGGACTGTAAAATCCATTTCTCAATCCTTATATATCTTTTCTTATTTAGGAAACTAGAAATTTGATTATACCAAGTCAGACTAATGTATCATTTAGTCGATGAATTACTTCAAAGAAATTTTGTTTAGGAATGAAACGAAGCACTATGTATTGTTGTTTTGTATTCAGAAATCTAATATGATATAGTTCTTTGATTTCTTGTAGTGTATTTAAAAGTTAAAAATCTGCAGAAGTGCTAATCTATTCTGCAAACCCACAGTGAATCCTTCAATTTTCTCTTAATGTATGAGCGAGTATTTCATATTAAATAAATGACAGAAAAGTGTTTTCATATGCACAGCTATTTTTTTAAAAAAAATCTGAAATATTGAAATATTTACTTTACATACTAATTCAGTACGTTTCCAACTAACTTGACCAGAGGAATTTGTAAAACACTGGTTGTTGTCATTTCTTCCTTAGCACCTGAGAATAGCTTCTTTTGGGACTGACAAAAATGTCTTTAGATTTGGGTAATTAGTGCCAAGTGACTAAGAAGGACTCAGGAGTCAAGCTTAAGCCTCTTGAAGCATCTTCATATAAACAAGTCAAACCACATCACTCGCTCTTCCTCTTTTGTTTACTGGGAGAAAAGTTCAAACAATTTAATGAGAGGATTACCATACTTCAGCTCTATTGTAAAAGATTAATTGATATTTTCCTGTTAGGGGGTTGAACCATTAGGATTTGGCCTCGTATCCCCTATTGTTATTGATGCTGTGATCAGCAGAGCAAAAGTTGCTTAAAGGTTAGACAAACTTTGCAGCATAAATTACATGAACTAATTTATGTTAACAGCCAAAGGAATTCCTGTAACTGGCATTTGAACAGTGAAAAAAGGAAGATCTTTCAGGAGCCTAGAATGTGTTAGAAGCCTGAAATTATATTAAGATAGTGTCATATTTGTTAGAAAGAGGCAATATTTTAAAGAAAGCAGAAGTAGATTTAAAATAATATCACATGAACATCAAGAAACACATTGCATGGCAAATAGCATCCAGCATCTTTAAATATACTTGTTTGGTGTGCAGCCTTGCAAATTCTTTTTTAACTGTGTGCATTGAGGACATATGGCTGCATATTTGGATAACCCTATTTGCATTTTTCAAATGTGTAATATTTTTAACTACTCATTTGGCTTTTGCTTTCAGAAAAGTAGACAGCTAATGTAACTGTTTTGAACAGGCAGTTTACTTAATTCTTTTCAAAGGATAAGAAGTAGACAGTATTTGTGTTCATAAATCATTTTAACATAGTTGTTTGTATTTTTATGTCAGGAAATGTAAGCTGATAATGTGATTTAGATGATGCATGAAGGAAAAAAAGAAAAGATTCCGTTTGCTGGAAGCAAAAAGTGCACAAGAGGTATCAAAAAGAAAAAAAAAGTCTTTTTCACCTAAGATACAGTACAAAACTGTATGAAAGACTCCCTTCTATAGCCTTGATTTTGGAAATATGGTTCTGTAATGGCATAAATTGTAAAAGAAATTGAGAGAATTCAGTTGTGAAGAATACAAGGTATGAGTAAGGAATAACACTTCATAATTTTGCAAACTAGGAACCAAGATACTGAATTTTCCAGATATGTACTTTAAACTAAGATATATAAGTATCCGGAAAACAGCTAGGAATTTATTATTTTTAAGACTGAGCAAAAATGACAGATATTATTCAGGTTACTTTATTATTAATACAGAATTCTCTAGATACTATTTTGTGCATGTTATTTTAATAATAAAGTTTAGATATATTATCATTAATTTTTTTAAAAGGTCATATTTCTTGAAAATATGTTTGGTTGTACAAGTATATCTGGCTTTTCAAGGTACATACATTGAATGCATTATGTTAAAATACATAGTGATCAATATATTGTTCATTCTCTGAAGTATATATTGGAGATATAGATGGGTATATAATGGGTATATTTGAATAGTTCAGTGTCACTTTTAATTGCCATGAAATAAGATATTTTAAGGCACTTATGGATGATTTTACATTCCTTCTGGCAAAAGCTGTTGATTAATTACCAGATGAACAATGAAATTAAAGCAAAATACAAACATGTATGCTATTGCTGATACTGAATATGGACAAATTTTATTGACCTTAAGCTGGGTAAATGTACTTAACCTTATTGATTAACTTGAGCCCATTTGAGTGGAATGAAAACTGTTTTACCACAAGACGCTACGGTATGATCCTATGTCAGCCTTTCAGTCTTCTGAACTTAAAAGCACAGCTTAATGTATTGATCCTACTCACTGGTTCTGCTATAATAAATATTACATTCTTACTGCAAGTCTCCACTGTCATTTTAAGTGATTGGAGAATGGAGCTGTAATCAGAGAAAGTCCTGTGAAAGATAATCTTTCTTTATTCATCTCCCTTCAGCGGAGGCAGAAATAGGGACCAAGGGACAGCAGTAATTGCTTGCCATAGCTCTTATAAAATCTCTTTCCTCAGTGAGAAAGTACAGAGATGTACAATTTAGTATTTATCCCTTTAAAGGCAGAAGTTTCAGAAACATGCATAAATGCAATCAATCAATAGATTTATTCTTGTTTAAAAGGGGGGAAAAAACATACGAAGCAAAGAATTGTTTTAAAAAGAACAAACCAGTTTTTTTTTTTAATAATAAATTTCATATAATGCTCAAATAAGATGTTTTGGGGTGAAAATTATTAGTGATAAGTTAATATTTCTATTCTGACTTTATTTTTCTTCTCAGATGTGCAATAATCTTTTAATTAACATTCATCCAAAGATAAGCATGTAGGAAAAGAAAAATCACTAGCTACAAGCTTTCCAAATAGAAAAAAAAAGCACATATAGCAACAACAACAATACACAATTGCATCTTTCTATTTAAATGCAAGAATTAAACAGAAGGAATACCAGACTTAAACAAAGAAGAAGACAGATGTCCAGAAGTTGTCATTAGCTACAGCACACAGATTGTGATTAAATTTTAATGTGGCGTTTAACTTAAGTAAAGATTTTTTGCTTATCAGAGAGAAAGGAGGCTGGGGAAAATATTGTTATTGATTTCATTGCTTTAAATGTAACTGATCCTTTAAGTAATTTTTCTAGAGTTTGGTGTCACTTTTTGAACTGAAAGAATCATTAGAGGCTATGTTCATTTAAAATTCTGTGTCTAATGCATAAATTGCTCTTCAGCAACTTCCAATTTCTATCTATAGAAAACAAAACAAAGCATTTAGTTGAATGAATAACAGCAACACACAACTGTTCCTGGTTGGTTGTTTGAATTTATTGGCATTAAAGCTTTCAGAATTAATTTCAGAGTTTCATCATGCATTCTTTTCCATAAATACTACATGTTCTTAGTAACAAATAAATGGCAAATTTGGATTAAAAATTCTGCCCTAACATTTATTTTGTATGCCATGTATTTATATATACATTTGACAAGTCTTTAGTCTGTCGATGTAAACAATGATGCAAGCTATGATTTTAAACAAATTTGGAAAAAAATAAGAATCCAATAATGTCTATATTTATTAAAACCATTTTTGAAGAAAGAAACACTCCATTTTTTTAAAAAAAAAACCATTTTAAAACATGGTTAAAGTTATGAAGATCATTTAGGCTCAGTCATCTTCTGATATACCGTCATTTTTTTACAGAAATGTTAAGGTCTCTAGGTTTAGACGTAGTAATGCAATTTTGAGTTCATGGCTTTGTATTAGTGAATGAACAAAAAGATCCCTGGATGGGTGTATCTCTGAAATTTTGCTCATTGCATATATTATTAAAGATGGTCAGAGTTTTACATAGTTTGGAATCAAGCATGCCTACACAATTCAGAAATACTTTAAGTCAATTGAAACTATTATTTATTATAATAGTTAAATGACATATGCGGGAAAGATACAGAAAATTCTAGTTTGGTTATAATAGTATCATAACATTTGGACCTCAAGGTAGCTTCAGGAACTAAGATGGAGATGACCAGGTCTTCTCTAGAAGAACAGCTTCCAAAATAGCTCCTTATTTGAAAGTGTTCTCTGTTTGAATAGCTGTCTGGTCCAACTATGATTTAATAATAAAGGGCCATAAGTAGGAATAGTAACAACTCACCAGCAGTTTATATCTATTTTGCTGACTGAACAGACATACAGATCAAATTGATCAATTCTCTGCAATGGTGGTTATTTCTTTGCAAGTGTATAGCATGATTAATGACTAAACGTTCATCAATATATATAAATCAAGATATGCAAGTCTTATGCAAAATACCACTTATTTTGGTCCCTTTTTCCCTCTTCTTTGGCAATGCATCAGGAGCCATCTCATCCCAAAAGCATATTTGCTGGGAGGAATATAAGAACAAATTTTCTTATAACTTGGATAATTAAAGGTAAACTTAAGAACACTAAAGGGTTCATCAGGCCTGGCATTAAACAAGGTTGTGTTCCTGAAGAAGTATGTACTGTTTGACATGCAACTTCTATCAGGCGTTTTGCAGGTTCTCGAATTCAAAGGTAAAACTTTTCAATTTTTTTTCTCTACTTCCTATTATCTTCTTTCCCTCTGACTCCACCCTCATTGCTTTATTCTCTGAAACCATCATTCTTACTTAAATTGAGTATAATCATTTCCTCTCTCTTATCCACATAATTTCTTTTTTCCTTTCTCTCCTAAGGCATCATTTTACATCTGCAGAATTTAAATCTAATTTCTTTGTTCATTCACCAGAACATTCTTGGGCTTAGATATTCTTCTTTACTACTATTTGCATCTGTTATTAAGCATGTGCTAATTTTTTTTTTAATGTGGCCCTTTCTTGTTCTGCATATGAAAATGATAACTGATCCCATTTTATCGTGTTTGTACCAATTGATGATAAGGTGTTTATACTTTAATATACTTCTCAGATAGCCTTTAAACGACAGACTGCAGGAGAAATTCATTGAAAACTGAATCTGGATGTCTTATTTTTAGTGTTGGAGTTTGTGTATGTGTGAATACTGTTCAATTTCTGGGTAAATCAGTTACCTTAATGATATAATAAGGACAAAAATAGTAGAAGGAGGAGGTTGTATATTGATAGTAAGAAATTACTTTAAACTGAAGTGATCTATCCTTGTCATCAATAATTGTACTACAAACAATCTATTATAGAATTCATATAAATTATTTCTATCTGTTAATGGTATTTAGCACTCCAATATTTAAGTGCAAAATGATCTTCTGAAGTTTGTTCTTGTATAATTTTTGGCTCCGTAACCATCACTGCCATACTGTCTTTTTCCACATGGTGATTGTGCCATCTGGATAATGTGTCAACATTAATGTTCCACACCCCCAGATTTCTGTCCTTGACAGTGAAGACAAAGTCTTGAATTGCTACAACCCACCTCCATTACAATTCATCAAGTGTTAAGTAGTTTCAGTGGTTGGCACTTGTATATTGTTCATTGTTATTGCTAAACTGTGTTCTAGGTTCTCTTAATGGTTTCAGAGAAAGTCAATATTAGGATTATCCTTGCAAGAGAGTGAAATAGATATAAGGCTTTGTGATAGAAACAGACTTGAATGCCAAATGACCCTAAAATACACTGAAGCCCCATTGATCATAATGGCTGCCATGGAAACCATGTAGTAGAGGATAAATTCCAAAATAAGTACAGACTAAAAGAATGAATCATGTTGTCACAGTCGATGGCTAAAAAATGGATTGCAACATTTTTGGATCCAAAGTCCCCAGTTGGATTTGGGTGATATGTTGTGGGCTCCATTCCCAAAGGTAGGTGGGACCAAGACAAACACTAAATAATATAAATTATTTTATTTTATTTAAATGAAACTTATTTCAAATATAATGTTAATATCATTATTCACTATACATTTAATAATTTTCTCTTTGGGGAGAAAGAACAACTTTCAGAGAGATTTCTCAAACACTCACAGAAAGGAGAAGGGCACATACTATAGAAGCTTTCAGTAGTCCATAAAAGGCCCTGGAATATTAAGCTGTGCATGTCTGTACTACAACCAAGTTTAGAACATAGGTTACCAGCTGATATTCTTGTAATTTCAGCAATGTTATTTTTCCAAAAATGCTCTGGTTATTTCAACGATGAAGGGAAACGTGTCAAATTGTTGCAAAAGTACCACAAGTAAAAGATGAAAACCTTAGCCTTTTTAAAGACCAAACTAACACCNAATACAATTCACTTCATTTAGTCAACTGCCCATATTGTAAAATATAGCAAAGCATCATGACATCTAGCATCGTTTGTTTCTCTTGATGCACTGGTATGTGGAGAGCCATATTTTATCTCACTCCCTCTACATTTTTTTTCATACATTTCCTTAGGTCTCCACTGAGTGAAAGATAACAAAATGCATGTGCATGGTGATGACAGTTGCCATCTGTGTTCTATTACCACTGAAAGGTATCTCTTCTCTTTTATCTCATCTAACCAAGCTGGTGACTGCCAAGTTCGCAAATGATGAACATGGAGGTGCCAGTGTTCTAATAGATGACTGTAAGGGGCTAGCTGACACAAGCTCTGAAGAACTCTGTCAATATCAAACAAACTGTGGATCTCAAAATAATGTCTTAGAATAATGAATGGAACTCATAAACACAGGAAATTGTACTGAACATTGAACTGTGGCCATTTCATTCTCACACTGATTCTTTCCAACAAACCACAGGTAAAATACAAAAATGTTCCCACTGGCCATAACTGGGTGAATGGATGGATGGATAAATAATTGTTTTGCTGCAGCTCTGCAGATTTAGTTTCAGTGCCAAAGAGAGTGCCAATGAGATATTATCTACTGTATCATCTCAAGATTCTATAGGAAATTTAATATTGACATTTAATATGTTTAAATAAGTATTTTCTCAGTTCCAGGTTTTGTGTGTTCTTCAATGGGCCAAGAGCGAGTAGAGACCACTTTTCCATTCCTGAAAAACAATATAGTAATTAGACAAAAAGAGAGAACTCACTTGACTGTGAAATGCACTAAGGCCAGCCATGATCTAATCCAGTGGTTCTCAACCTTTTTAATGCCGCGACCCCCAACCGGTCGTAAGTCAAGGACTAAACCGGTCGTACGTCGAGGACTAAACCGGTCGTAAGTCGAGGACTACCCAACCGGTCGTAAGTCGAGGACTTTCCCTTCCCAGGAGTGCCGCGCATGCGTGGTTCCGCCCCCTGTGCCGGCCAAGGTGTAGCTGGCAAGCGGCAGAGATGGAGCAGGCCGACCACCAGCTGGCCCAGCCCAAGGGAGGTAAGGCACCCGCCGGAAAAGGGAAAAAAATGGCAGACAAAAAAATGGCGGACAAAAAAAATGGCGGACAGCCTTGCTTGGCGACCCCCGTGAAATGGTCGATCGACCCCAAATGGGGTCACGACCCATAGGTTGAGGATCGCTGATCTAATCTATCTCAGAGTCCTGTTATAAGTATAAGAACATTATTTTTCAGTTTACAATACTTTGAACTCATTGGAATGAATGAATGAACAAAGACATACACTAGTATATGAGAGACTGCTTTTAAACAAATAAATAAATATTAATTTAGCATCAAAAAGAATATTTAAAAAATATCAGAGATACCAGATGAGGGAGGCTGTTCTATAACTTGTGAACTACTATGAAGAAATTTCTCTTCTTCAAAGAAAATTATCTCATATTGTTTTGCCAAAAGCAATTAGAACAAGGCTTCTGTACAAGATCATAAACTTTTTTTTCAAATAATTTACCCAAGGAAATAATGATTTTAAATGTTATGCACAGCACTTTGAATTGAGCTTGAAAATGAACAAGGAGAAAATATACAATAGCTTTCAAAATGTTAGTGTAAATATGATCAAAAGATTCACTTCAACTTAATAATCTTTGGGTCCTACTTTGAACCCATTGCAGTTTCTGAACTAATTTTGATTGTCTACTCGATAGTATACTTAGATTTCAGTAAGGCATTGGTAAGCTAAAAAAATGTGGGATAGACAGCATCACCACCAGATTGATTTGTAACTGGCTGACAAATTGCACTCAAAGTGTAGCTCTCAATGGAACTCCATCTACCTGGAGAGAAGTAAGCAGTGGAGTATCCCAAAGTTTCATTTTAGGCCCAGTACTCTTCAATATATTCATAAACAATTTAGAAGAGGGAATGGAAGGGAAACTCATCATATTTGCAGACAACACTAAACTGGCAAGAATAGTCAACACCCAGAAGATAGGCCCAAGATCCAGGTGGATCTCGACAGATTTGAACACTGGGCCCCATCTAACAAAATGAAATTCAATGTAGAGAAAAGTAAGGTTTTACACTTAGCCAAAAAAAATCAAATATACAGGTACAGATTAGGTGAAAGCTGGCTCAGTAGCAGTAATGTGAGAGGGATCTTGATGTCCTAGTGGACAATCACTTATATATGAGCCAACAGTGTGCAGCACAAGCCAAAAAAGCCAGTGCAATCCTATATTGCATTAACAG
>NW_015386734.1:656738-657949 GCF_001527695.2 Protobothrops mucrosquamatus | reverse complement strand
GTGCTGTTCTCCTTTTTGGGATGTAAACTAATCAAGGAGAGAAGCAACCTAGAACTAAGAAGAAATTTCCTAACAGTGAGAACAATTAACAATGGCTAACAAGCAGTGGAATAGCTTACCTTCAAAAGATGTGGGTGTTCCATAACTGGAGGCTTTTAAGAAGAGACTAGATAGCCATTTGTCTGGAATGGTATAGGGTCTCCTACTTCAGCAGGGGGTTGGAGTAGAAGACCTTCAAGGTCCCTTCCAACTCTGTTACTCTGTTATTCTTTCTATAGTACAATAATATGAATGGATTCTTATTGGAACAGAAATAACTAGATGGGATATCTTTGTATAAATATCATCATAGCTGATGATAAAAGGCACCCTTGTCATAAACTTGATCAAAACTATAGACTAGAACTTTTATGGGGAATACAGCATCCAGAATAGATTAAATGTCAAAGATTCAAATGTGTTAAGTGCATACTAATAACCAGTACCTTGAATCAATATTATAATGTAATGTAAGGTGTTATGTTTTCTGCAACATCTTCTCATTAATAGGTAGTTCATAGAACTTGGAAGCAGCTCAAATATTTGAATGATTTTTCAAAAGAAGTTGTACCATCATCATGGGACTATCCAAATAGCATAATAAATGCACACATTACAGTATAAAAAGATAATGATAAATTATATAATCTGATAAATTATAAATGCAAAACAGATTATCACCGACTGCAAGAAGAAGCAGATCATCTGTTAAAGAAGCCTGTAGTCCTCATAAATGGGAATGAAAGATGAAACTGGATACCTTATATCACTCTACAATCACAGAGAACATCCAACTGCATACAGTTATTACACGGCATTGGAAACAAAAGGAAACCTTAAACAAATACATATGTTAATTCCTGTAAATGGAGACAAAGATGTTTGTTGAAGAATTTTTAACCTGTTCAGCTCACACAATATTTGTTTAGGTGTTAATGCCATTAAATGACCTGACAACCTTTAATCAGGCAGACCCCAGTCCAGGGTTGCCAATTAACTCATAAGGATTTAATAGTCAATCATGTGATGAGAAGAATTATTAGCATTCTGATGGTTGTCAAAAACTTAGCATCTAAGCATCTAAGTCATAGGTGTCAAACTTGATCACATCATGTGACATATCATGACATATTGCATACAGACCGTGGGCCGCCATTTTGACATCCCCTGAT
>NW_015386734.1:614118-656433 GCF_001527695.2 Protobothrops mucrosquamatus | reverse complement strand
ATCTAAGTACTAAAGAAAGTCAGGAGACCTTAAGGCTATTCATCTCAAGACTGTCCTTTTCTTTCTTTCTTGAATTTACCTCACAACACAGTTTGGTGGATACACTGAGATTCTATGTATGTCATCTTGAACCTCTGGAGGAAAGATAGGATATAAATTCAACATGCAAGCCAATTAATAAAACATAAGTATGCTATCTAAGATGGCTTCAGTTTCAAACCTGATTAATAATGTTTATCTTGAAATACAGTAGCTATATGTTTATGAATCTTCACTGCATTCATGAGAAATCATTGGAACTAATTTCCTAGAAGACTCTGCTGTTGGACTAATCTTATATTGAGCAGTTTAGTTTCCCTCTTTAAGCAGCCAAACAGTAGCATGATTAGTGAACTGGAAGCTCTGTTGCTTGAAGAAGCCTCCAAACAGCAGTACAGAGCTGTTGGTAATGCATACTGTTACCTTGAGTACAGCAAAGAAATTTGTGTTGTTTCCTGGCATTCTGGGAGACTATTGCCCCTTTCCCTTTCTCACCCCCCACTAGGAGTTGCTACTGAAATAGACAGTAACTCAACCTTGGCACATTTTGCCACATGGAGTTTTGAAAGCAATTTCCTTGACACTGTTTTTTTCCCTGTTGTAAGACACTGATAAGACTATTTTTATGAGGTGGTTATAATATTTTTGATGGCCTTTTATAAAGAACTTAAGTAGGCATCAGTTCTTTGTGCGTGTATGTGAATCGGATGTTCGGCCTTATTTCCCATTCTCCTGATTATTGAAAAAGCAGCGGGATAACTATATAAATACAAGTTGACTCTGTTTCTTGAAAGCCAGCTTTTTACATAGTGCTAAATGGTAGTGCTGCTTAAAATTAGATGCTTTCTCTTGCAAATAAGGTTAAAGCGACAAAGCAGCTGAATGTTGCAGGAGTCCTAGGGGCCTCACACAATCATTTCAGGCCAGATATTGTTTTATATGAAAGAACAGCTGTTTATGGAACATATGTCAATTTATATTAAATTACAACTTTGGAGATACCAAGTTGAAAACTTAAAGCAAGCCATATGATATTATGCATCACATCTTCTGCCCATTAAGGAATTTTAAAGTAAAGCAACCAAAGACAGAAAATACTGGTTCAAATTTCAACCCACAAGAAGGGTGAATATACCCTCAATTTAATAAAATGTATAATGCAACTTCCTGAGGCTTAAATTTCTTACAATTGCTCTTCGAATGGGCACTTGTTTCCCCATTATTGGCCACTTTAATCTACTTATATTCTCGTTGTCTCATTTAAAGATCATTTTATAGGATTGGGTGATCCACATTTAAAGTATGTGTTCCATGACCGCCTAGTGGAACAACACAACAGTTTACATATTTCTGATTGTGATCTCAAAAGTGATTTAAAAATCTATAGAGACAATCCAATTGTCCTGAAAATATATATACACAAGTCTACTCTAAGGTGACTAAAATGAAATAAATCCAGTGTGAGGAGACAGAAATAAAGCCAAGACTGGGAAGTAAAGATCTTGAAATAAATGGGCACTTGCACAGACCAAGTTAGAAAACCCATCTATCCCAGGAGAATATTAGAAGAGGGCAAGGAAGACAAGCAATTGGAAAAAGTAGAATGTTTGTGCTTTTCTTTGAAACAGACTGCATTAAATATTCAGCAAAACCTGCAGGATCAGTTTACAATACTCTTTTTGTTTCTCATGTATCGGCTGACAGATGCTGTAAACATACACAGGCAAACATGGGCCTAAGCTAGCAATGCTCCAATAACAAAGGGCAGAAAATCATTTCCTACAGCAATTACATTTGTATCTTTAAGATATTCTACCTGGAGAGCAGAATTTACTTCCTTCTAGACATGCAGAATTTGAGAGTTGGTGTTATATTTCTCTTAGCTCATATGCATGTGAAGATTTGGTTCCTATAGGCAATCAGTGGAAGATAGATTTCATCTAATTATCTCTCTGAAGAAAAGTATGCATATTATATGCATATGTCAGCCTTACATGTACACTTAGACACAAATTCCCAATGAAATTGTCATTAATCCCCCAAACCACATTCTTGATAGATTTCACAGGGTGAAAAAGTGCCTGGATCAATGTCAAATAGTTGACCTTGGCTAAGAGATGGAAGCCGGTCTTTAAAACAGTCGCTCATCGTGTTTAAAAGATGTCACAGTAAATAAATTATGACTGTTTACACTTAGACCTAAGTGTCTTCTTTTTCCACACTATAGGCAGCAATTTGGCTCTGATGCTATCATTCAAAGTGAATTAATCACACTGCTTTCCTCCTTTAAGACTTCCTTCCTTCCTTCCTTCCTTCCTTCCTTCCTTCCTTCCTTCCTTCCTTCCTTCCTTCCTTCCTTCCTTCCTTCCACCATAAATTGCATTAATCTAGCATTCTGCATTTTGAGTTCCTTTTAAAGTGTCATTATTATAGCACTCAGAATTCCTAGCCGTCAGACCAGACAGGCCAGGCCAGTGGAAATTCTAGGAATCTTAATGGCATATGAGGACCAGGTTGGAATTCTAATGCTGTTAAATCTTTGTTGTAATTAATAAATTAAGTAGTCTCCAATCTTTGTCCCAAACAAAAATATACCATTTCAGGTTTTTTTGTATAGTCATCTGTGAGTGTAACTGACAGCATAAGGAAATCTTCAGCAATAACCTGATACTACACTATAATCCCAAGCATTGTGCATCATAAGAGCTGAAGCCAGTAAAACTGACCCTGTGTATTTTTCTTGACTCTGTTGGATCATATGAAATTTAATAATTGGTTCTGGCACCTTATTGCATATTATTATAACTTTGAGATGCAACAGTTTTATAGAACATATGGGCTTCACAGCCTCCAAACATATAGATGATACACCCTTTGAAGGAGACCTTCTGTCTTATTTTGTTGAGCTTTGAAAGGTCAGGTAAATTTTGTTATCTAGTTGTGTTCTTAAATTCTTCAGTTGCTTTTGCAATTTTGAAGTAAATATGCTAATGGATGACTTTTTTTGGAGAGTTCTGTATTAAAATTGAATGTGATGCATATTTATGCAAACTACTGATATTGTGGTATCTTGTAATAGCTGTTTTTAAAATAAGCAACACCTTGAATAAACACTAAGAAAACTATTCTGTTTCCAAATAGGGATTCTATATTTTCTTTGTCACATTGCATTGTTTCATACCAGGTGATAACCTATCCCATTATAACCCATATAGGATTGAGGATAAATATGTATTGTTTTTCTTCTACACAAAGTGGCTGAATGAGGTGCCCACTTTTCAGTGGACATAGACAATATAGTTATGCAAAGTCAATACAATATACTAAAATGAGTTGTAGCAGTTCTTAGTTTTCTCCCCAAACTTTAGATCTCCTGTATACAGACACCAAAGTATGGTTGCCATTTTGATTCCCAAGAATTTTCAAAAGACAGAATGATAGTATAATCCATAGTTGGTGTTCATGGAAATGAACAAACTATTGTTAAGCAAAGTGAATCAACACGTTAATTGGACATTTTTGTCAAACCACAACTCTTTATTGTACTTCTCACCCTATATAATCACACACACATTAGAGAAAGAAAGCATTTCACATGCATCAGCATTAAGAGCAATTGAGCCATGGTGGCCCAGTGATTACAATGCAGTATTGCAGGCTGACTCTGCTCACTGCTAGGAGTTTGATCCTGACCGGCTCAAGATTGACTCAGCCTTCCATCCTTCTGAGGTCAGTAAAATGAGGACCCAGATGGTTGGAGGCAATACGCTGACTCTGTAAATTGCTTAGAGAAGGCTGTAAAACACTGTGAAACAGTATATAAGTCTAAGTGCTATTGCTAATTGAAATTCCAGTTCACAGTGCCATCAATAGAGTTATTCTTGTTTGTTTTTATAGCATCTTATTCTCTTGAAGAAATCTAAGGAAATTATAAGGGCAATATGCAGTTAAGAAATTAAATAAAACACATTCTGGATAATAAAAATGCAAATGTAAAACAAAAAGAAATCTTAGACACAGTTTATTTTCCAGATAAGCTGTTGCCATACAGAGGCAATCAACATGTAAGGTAGGAGCTTGCCTACTCTGCTCTTACTCCATGAGAGATACAGTATATGATTTAGCTCTACATCTCATTTATTCTATGCAAATATCCCCTATTTTGTAGTCCAGATTGCTATAGCATTTTGAAAGAAACCACAGTCTAATCTGAGCCACACAAAACATATTCAGGCAGTCTCCTATTCATGCACTGACCCACTGCTGATGGTGGTGGTAGTGCATATTTGGCCCATACCATATATCAATGACCATCATGCTCCATGATGGATATTCATTTTGTTTATTCATGTCAGAAGCATCACAATTAAAATAAGGCATACTATATGACATGAAATATAAAATACAAGATTAAAATTAAACAGATCTTGCCAAGAAACTAGCAACATTAATTGCATTCTATCTCACTTCCATGAGGTCCTCAAGTGTACACCGATTGGGCACAAAGGGAAGTTATACATATGTGTTGTTGTCTGCATGTCATCACAATAGCAAAGAGCAGAAGCAACTGGGTAGCCTCATTTGTTCAGATCTTGTTGTATCCCTACATAGTCTATTCAACAATTTCCATGCTGCCCAGTTTTCCTCAGACCCAGGTGCCAGCTCCTCCATTGGTTCCATCCAGTGTTGGTTCTTTGTAGCTTTCTATAGATCCTCTCTGCTTTCAAATTCTTCAAACTTTGAAGAATAGATGCTCATTTGTAATAGTAGATGGTACTTTCTCTGTATTACTGAGACTGAGGAGGATGCTAATAGCCATCTCCCACCCAGTGCCCCCCCCAATTTTCCACCATCTTCTCAATCTTAATGTGTATGGCTACATATAAACGTAATAAACAGAGTAACTTTAGGTTCTTTATGAAGTACATTCTCAGATCTAATATGTTATGTTACATATTCCCCTATGGATACAAAAAGCTGTATTATTGTTACCATTTTGCATAATATATTATAAATTGCTATTACAGTCATGCAAAAAAGATATCAAAGCAAAGCTTGAAAAATGAGGGGTGAAAAGTATGGCTGCAATAAAAGGATGCAGTGTCTTCTGCTTTTTTAAAAATCGTATTTGTAAAGTCACCTCTGTATGCCATCCATTTCCAGCTGAAATAATGAATGAATTTCTATTCATTTAACTGATCTAAATTGTACCTCTTTCCCCTCACACTCTTATATATGGTCAGAAAACATTATATTTAGGATGGTAATTGGTGAAAACTAAATATAAGGACCCACTTTTAATGAGTTGGAATCAAAATCCAAAGACATGAAATACCTCAATTTGGATCATATCGTACAAATATCCAACAACTTGGGTTTTATACTGGTAACAAGTTCTGCTTTATTAAAAAATAACAATCTCTTTTGAAAACCTCTTTTACTTGGTATACTATTTTGAACCAGTAGGTGGAGTTCTTGCTAATAATAATTGAGAAAACAGTGCTTAGTCTTAATATATGCACAAAGCATTTTTCTTATTATAAACTGCTAAAATCATATTTGCACTCAGCTCTTTCTATTGGTATAATTAGTTGGAAATAATATTACAAGGGCAGAGTTGAAGCACATGCAACCTTGTAGAGACATTTCAGAAAACACAGGCAAACAAAGCTCAGGAATGCCAACAGAACAGAGTGAACATGTCATTCAAGAAGATTTTGAAAAACATATTAATAAAAATTGGTGGGCAGTAATGTTCCATCAGCACCTCCACCCAGGCTGACACTGAATTAGTTCTTGCCCTAATAAAATGAATTTCCATACATTGTATCAAACAGATATGCTCTTTGAGTCTCTTAAGCAGAATTAAATTCTGTATATCACTGTTGCTTATTTGTCTGGAACCTAATATGACCCACAANGCATTGAATTTTGGACCATTTTTATGTAAGACTGGCAATCTTCCACTGAACTCTATCTCCTTGATGGAAAATTTAGAGTTTTATGCAGGAGCAATGGGTATAATAATAATAATAATAATAATAATAATAATAATAATAATAATAATAATAATAATAATAATAATAATAATAATAATAATAATAATAATAATAATAATAATAATAGTAGTAATAATAATAAAGTTGGAAGGGATCTTGGAGGTCATCGAGTCCAACCCCCTGCCCAGGCAGGAACCCTACACCATTTCAGACAAACGGCTGTCCAGTCTCTTCTTAAAAACTTCCAGTGTTGGAGCATTCACCGCTTCTGGAGGCAGGTTGTCCCATTGGTTAATTGTTCTAACTGTCAGGAAGTTTCTCCTTAGTTCTAAGTTGCTTCTCTCCTTGATCAGTTTCCACCAGTTGCTTCTCATCCTGCCTTCAGGCGCCTTGGAGAATAGCTTGACTCCCTCTTCTTTGTGGCAGCCCCTGAGATATTGGAACACTGCTATCATGTCCCCCCTCATCCTTCTCTTCGTTAAACTAGACATACCCAATTCCAGCAACCGTTCCTTATATGTTTTAGCCTCCAGTCCCCTAATCATCTTTGTTGCTCTTCTCTGTAATCTTTCTAGAGTCTCAGCATTTTTTTTACATCGTGGTGACCAAAACTGGATGCAGTATTCCAAGTGTGGCCTTACTAAGGCATTGTAAAGTGGTATTAATACTTCACGTGATCTTGATTCTATCCCTCTGTTAATGCAGCCCAGCACTGTGTTGGCTTTTTTTGGCAGCTGCAGCACACTGCTGGCTCATATCTAAGTGATTGCCTCTTCATTGGCCATGTAATATGTAACTACCAATATAGCTCTGGCAATATATTAGGGAAAATCAACATAAATAGCCAGTTTGGTTGCTTGCCTAGGAACTAGGAGACTGTGAGTTCTAGGTCTCCTTTAGACATAAAAGTTGGCTCAGTGACTTTGGACCAGTCATTCTTTCTCAGCCCAACCTATCTTATACATTGTTGTGGTGGGAAAAATAAGAGGCAAGAGTATTAAGTATGTTTGCTATCCTCCTCCTCCTCCTCTTCCTCCTCCTCCTCCTCCTCCTCCTCCCCCCCCCCCGTTTCCATCATCTATCATAAGAGGCTCCAAAATATGGAACAGCCAGCATGGCAAGTTACCAGATTCTCTGACTCCTACATATTACCAACAACTAAAAAAAGAAGCCAAGTTGATTCCTTTCTTCCCCCACATGAGCAGTCTAATAGCAAAGGTAGGTACTTTTATCCTGACTGTGGACAGACCCTTAAGTCATGCTTGATTCCACTTGATCAGCTATTATTCTAAGTTGCCATGTATCTATGAACTATTCCATTGCATTAGTATATGTTTATGGCAAAAAAGTGGGAACATAATAATGAAATAGAAAAGAAATAAAGAAGTGACTTCCAACCTTTGACAAGTGTAAACCAATTTAGTGAATCTTCACCATCTAGCCCACTCATTTCATTTTTTTTTATCAAGGAAAAGACTATTTTAGAGTTTCCCATTCCATTTAAGCACTGTGATGGAACTGGACACTAAATCTTGTTTGCATGTATAGGAATAGCACCCTCTAGTACATCCAGAAACATCAGATTAATTGAGGAGAATAAGAACAGGTCATCTTATACATATAATTCTCTTATCTGCATCAAATTGCCACCACTTCAGTTCACTATCTGCTGCCTCACAGAGATGTCTCATTCTAATGATAGGGCCAATCCTGGACATAAATATACTGTTAGTGCACATATTTGTACATAACGTTCTCTGGAAGGCATCAACTACAAACCATTAAGGCATTAAGGACTTCATTGGAGATGCTGCATCTGTTGAATAATTAGCTACACCAAGCCTTGATTGGCAAGCTAGGCACATTTTAAAAGCCACTTATTCGACATGTTTATCATTGTCTCTAGAAAACAACTCTGCTGTAGGCATTTATTTGGAAGACTCTTTAAACTCAACAAACTATAGAGTATCCAGGTACGATTGCGCTATAAAACAAAAATACATACTTGGTGGACCTAAAACAATGGTAACAGCATTACAATTCTTTACATTTATGTGCAGTTGACCTTTGAGGCAAAAGATAAGAAAAAAATATTAAAAAGCACAGTTATTCATTTGCTGGGCTTCTAATCTATATCCGTGAGACAGAAATCTTTTTAATGTTTCTTTTTTAGTTATAATAAGAGATGGAGCCACAGCATGAGAAAGCAAGGACTATTTACTTTGTATTAAATATGTCACAATTTAGGCCAATCATGGGGCATTCTTTTCATCGAATTACCTGAACTCACAAAACCAAACCATATGAAACTTCTTTTCAAAATTATTTTTTACTTTTTACTGAAATGACATTTGAAATCTCTTTATTTACTTTATCATCCCAAATTTGTGTCCTAATCTAGATAAGGTAAGGTAAGGTAAGGTAAGGTAAGGTAAGGTAAGGTAAGATAAGATAAGATAAGATAAGATAAGATAAGATAAGATAAGATAACCTTTATTATCATTTTTTTACTGTGGACACAACGGCACACACCAAAAATGAAATTTAGTTGCCCGCTCTCAAAGTGAAACACATACATGACACACACCTAAACATACTATGAACAACATATGTATAGACCCACACCCCTACATATACATAGCAAATAAATATTAAATACTGTCCATCTTGAATATATAATGGAAGGAGGAAGCTTGAGAGTTCACAAGGTTAATGCTGTATAGAATGAAACTATGGCTGAATCTGGATGTTCTGCTACGGATACCACCAAGCCTCCTCCCAGAAGGTAAGAAGAAAAACAGGTTGTGAAGAGGATGGGTAGTGTCCCAGATAATCTTACGGACCTTGCTCAAGCAGCGCTTCTGCGCTATGTCCTGGATGGGAGGGAGAAAACTGCCAATGATCTTTTCAGCCATTCTCACCACTCTCTGCACCGCCTTCCTGTCTGAAGCAGTGATGCTTCCAAACCAGACTGTGATGCTGTATGACAGGATACTCTCAATCGTCCCCCTGTAGAGAGTGGTCAGGACAGGGGAAGGAAGATGTGCTTTTCTCATGCGAACGCAGAAAATGCAGGCACTGCTGTGCCCGCTTCGCCAGTTTCTCACTGTTGAGCGACCAAGTCAGCCTACTCGTTAGCTGCACACCCAGGAATTTGATGCTGGTAACCATCTCCACAGGTGAATCATTAATGCACAGAGAAGTGTGGCTGTGTCTGCCTTTTCTGAAATCAGTGAATGTTTTGTGAATGTTTTGTGCGGGCCAAAAAAAAGCATTCAAAAAATCCCTGCTAAATTGTTAAAATAACATCACCTCTTGCTTTGTTTTTGTTCTGTGTAAAAATTACACTGTTATGAAAAATAGCAGCATAACAGAATTTGTACGAAGAAACTGGTGCAATAGAATTTGTCTATTGAGAACTAGCTGACCTTGGGGGTCCAGACTTCAGCTAAGAGAAACATCTTTCAATTCTGTTTATAATAGTCCTACTAGAAAACAGAAGATAAAGCAATTGTCATCTATTTTTCATCTTGCTGTAGGAGTTCATTTCATGTTTTCCAAGAGTCTTAAGAGCACATTTTAATGGGTTGTAGGGATCTGCAAAGATGTCAAATTGCTTTTTTGCCCATTCCAACAATGGAAAAGCTCTGGTATTTTAAAAAGTTATGGACAAAATTTGATTTTCTATTCATGGAAGGATTTTACTATAACCAAATTACTGTCTCTGTGATTCAGTAGCCAAGTACAATCCAGAGTCAGATTCTCCCTTTTATAGATTAATAGAGGCATCACTGTTTCAAATAATAACAACTACCTGGCTCTTTATCTGGTTAGAATTTTTTTAAAAAAATTCAGAAAAAAATCAACCTTTATGAATAATTGAAATAAATGTCCCTTGTTCTCCAGTTATATTCTTTGCAACTTTCTTTCTCCTTATAATTTGTCAGCAATAATTCTTTTAAAAAAAATTCTCATCCATAGTTGCTTTCACTTCAGTACTATAATGTTCTAGGAATCTTATTACCATAACTCCACACTTCAGTAGCATTCTGTAACTTTTTTTTCAGTTTGTACTAAGCAGATTCCATGTCTATTTTCCATTAATTCTGTGGGCAGATTAACATGGCTTCTAATATTTTGTCATGTGGGACTTGTACTTACTCTTCCTGCTGTTATTCTATTTCTATCCTAGTTTCTTTCACTTCTTTCCTTTTCCTTTCCTGTCATTTTTAACACCACATCCTCTCTTAGCCTACCAAAAAAGATCTGTTCCTCATTAAGTTTTTTTTAATCACCTTTGTTTCCTTCCCAATCCTCCTAATCTTTCAATCAAATCATACTGTTAGGTTTATCTTCATCCCTTTGCCATGTGTACATAAAATAGGCTTTTAGGCTTAACACATATATTCAAAGTAAAGAAGTCAACATATTTCTATGTGAAATAATCATCTCATTTATTCTTGGGTATCCAAATAATTTTATTTTGTGTGTATGTGTGTGTTTTTTTCTTTTTTTCTTTTTGCAAATGTTTACCAACATTCCATTTCATTTATGAGTTTCCAGCTGGTTCTATACTGTTATCTCGTGGTCACACATTCATTCAAGAAATCTTAGAATGAGAGAAGAATAGATGGTAAAAAGCATGAAGTAATGAATGAAGTAAATGAAAACAATAAAATTAAAAAATGTAGTGCTTCTAAGTCAAGATCTATGCCATGATCTTCACCATTTGAATCCAGAGGTCTTGACTGATGTCTGCCACTGTGGTAGCAATTTTGGCACATTTAAACAATATGTTCAAGTACAAAGACAAGTTTATCTCAAACTAAGCAAGAAATCCTTTTCACAATTAGTAATTATATGAATTGGTTTTCAAAGGAAAAAGGCAGAAAAGGCTTGATCCAGGATCTGGATGCAGGAGCAGCTACTTTTTCCATTGGGAAAAATGTTTTCAGTAATACAAGAACAAACTTTCCTTTGGGATAGGAACAAGGTCTTGATTCAGAATGGCAATACATTATTAGGCACAGTTATTTCCAATACAACTTGGATTATTCGTTTTTTGTAAAAAAAATCCAAAAAACCAAAAACCTATTCATATGCTTGCTATTTTAGTGAATGTCATAACCTATTGTCTAGTTTGTCTCTGGTTGAATATTTCTTTATTATGGATTATTATTTATAATTATGTTGAGCAGCTTGGACAAAAACCTGCCATCTTCCTGTCAGTTTAAATATCAAATGGCAACTAACCCTGTATATCTGCCTTTTTCCAGGTATGAACTTTGGCACACACATGCAAGAAATTCTCCTGTCCATCTAGATAGAGAAAAGAAAATAAACCTTGGGGTGGGGGGAAGCAAAGAAACAAAGAAAAAATATCTCTCTATAGTTGAATTGGAGTGGTTGAGGAAGATTGTGCAACCAATCCTAACCAAACCTGTCAACAGATTTTGTTCATACAGGGAGGATAAGGATTCTGACCACTTCCTAGACAATTTTGAAGACCTGTGTCTCAGGATAGCCCCTCCCAGCCCTAACGTTAGACAAAAACAGATGCTCAATCAACATTCAGTGCAGTTGAAGCATGACATAGAAACATAGAAAACCCTTGCCTCTTAGCTAATAGGAAAATGTTTTGTCTCCTTTAAAACAAAGGCAGAAGCTGTGTACTGGACTAGGGACTAGGAAAAGAGTTTAGTCATGAGCCTCTGATAAAAGCTTACAATTTATAAGAAACTGAAGAAGTCCAGCAAAGCTTTAGGAAATAATAGATAAAAATGTTTCATTAGAAAGACTATTAATATATAAGATAGAGGTTATTTTTTTTTATTTTACCTCAGTTTGCATTTAAGGCTACTTTATTATCTCTGGTATTCAATTTTCTCAATACCAGCTCAGTGAATTTATTTATTTATTTATTTGTTTATCTTTATCTGTTTGTTTGTTTGTTTGTTTGTTTGTTTCTCTATCTATCTATCTATCTATCTATCTATCTATCTATCTATCTATCTATCATCTATCATATTTTAAAACTACCCATCTCTCTCACAGAGGTTCTTTGGGTAGGTAAGGTTAGGGTACTGAGGACTAGGAGAAGAAGTTTAGTCATGATCTGTAGATTTTGTATCTTAGGCAAGTCATAAGGTATTTACAGCATTTAATATTTAACATTTCCTGTGTATTTTTTTTAGATTGGAGGCTCTTTTGAATGATTTTCTTAATTCTTTATATTTTTCTTCTACCGTTGTTTATTATAAAAGTGAAGTAAAAGTAAAGAGTTTTAAAGGGAGCATTATCTTCCCCCCCCCTTCTTTTTAAAACAAAATTGGATTTTATTTACCTCTTGTGAGATTGGTCTAATCTCTCAAAGGGAAAATGTGAAAAATGCTGCTTTTCCTATCCACATTGATACAGGACCAGGACATAAAACTATGGAATTTATTTCTTTATTTTCCTTTCTTCTTCCTCTCTCTCTTTTAATATACGAGAAGAGTAATATAGGCTGTGGGAACTGTATTTCTCTCAGATGCTAGGGTGACAAGTGAGATATCCCCTGGATAAAAGATGATAGCAACAGTAAATACTAAGCTATTACATGAAGGCAAAAGACAGGACTTTTGGGACACCATGCACTTAGTAGTAATACTAGAATTTCTCCCACAAGATGGGAAAAACTCAGTATATGTAGTTTTTGAGAGCATAGTGCTGATTTGGGATGACATGAATAACTATGCAGCATTCAAGACCATGATTAAATCATGACTAAAACTGACAGCAGAATGTACCAGAAGGAACTTCAAATATCATGATGAAAAGCACTTCCTACTTAGCAGATCTTCAAAATGGAGAAACATATGATACTTGGTGGGACTGTGCAAGAGCCACCAGCTACAGTAATACCAAAGGATGACCCATATTTAAAATTTCCTAGGGTTCTTGCTAATGAAATGTCTTTTTTATTAGTACCAGGTCAAACAATTCACACACTGTAATATAGTCATTTGATTTAAGACATGTGAATAAATTCCATCTGTCTGTTTATTTTAATTAATTTATGAAGATATTTGTCTCAATACTGTGTTGCTGAACAATAAGTTTAAGTATACTGTCACAGAATGCAGTGTCAGTATAGTAAAAAAAATAATAACAACAACAGAAGAGTTCCTGCACAGACTGAAGAAGTTAAAATGCCTGGTCGAACAAAAGTTTTGTCTTGGTTCCATAATGACTGAAAATGATTAGTCACATTCCGCTGAGCAATTATTCCACAAATGGGTGCCATAATGGCAGACTAATTTTTAATTAATTGATACAAATAAATTATATATTAACTTTACTCTCCATTTATTTATTCATTTATTCATATTTCAAATTTCTCCAGGAGCTCAAGAATGATGATAAAATGATCTCCTTCATTTTACCCTACTAACACAACTATAGAGATAGTTGCAAGCTCAAACCTGTAGATGTAGTTGCAATCATGCCTGTAGATAGAATCAGGGCCTCCCAATTTCAATACAATACATTTACCATTGCATCACTAGTTTTCTAAAATAAAATAAAAAGTAAAGCAAAGGTGAAGAGAGCAAAGAAAAAAAATCTCTTTGTACAAGAAGTCCACTTAAATAACATTGGATATATATCTCTCTTGACAGAGCAAGGAGACCAACATCCCAAGTTGGCATTTGCCAAATTCCATCCTTAAAAGCAATTTAGTCTTAAAATATCACTTTCTATACCAAGTTCTTTTGATTAGAACCAATTTTCATTTGGGTCCAAGATAATTTACAAGCAGCCCAGCTTTATCAGATACTCAAGTCTAAGTTTCCAAAGAGAAAGACAAAGATTTGTACAGAGAAAAGAGTACAGAGAAGATCAACAAAGATGATCAGAGGACTGGAGGCTAAAACATATAAGGATCGGTTGCTGGAATTGGGTATGTCTAGTTAACAAAGAGAAGGACGAGGGGTGACATGATAGCAGTGTTCCAATTTCTCAGGGGTTGCCACAAAGAAGAGGGAGTCAAGCTATTCTCCTGAAGGCAGGACTAGAAGCAACAGATGGAAACTAATCAAGGAGAGAAGCAACCTAGAACTAAGGAGAAACTTCCTGACAGTTAGAACAATTAACCAGTGGAACAACCTGCCTCCAGAAGTGGTGAATGCTCCAACACTGGAAGTTTTTAAGAAGAGACTGGGCAGCCATTTGTCTGAAATGGTATAGGGTTTCCTGCCTGAGCAGGGGGTTGGACTAGATGATGTCCAAGGTCCCTTCCAACTTTATTATTATTATTATTATTATTATTATTATTATTATTATTATTATTATTATTATTATTATTATTATTATTATTATCATCATTATCATTATCATTATCATCATTATCATTATCATTATCATTATCATTATCATTATTATCATCATTATCATCATTATCATCATTATCATTATCATTATTATATCCCTGCAATAAAGAAATTCTTTATGATTCTATATTTATGACTGTCCTCTTTCACACAAAATGTATTTTTATTTTTATTTTTGGGGAGAGGAAAACCAACTTGTTTATTTTTCTGTCAGTTGTCATTTGTTTTACCTTGTTTTGCTTGCTTCAGTGTGTTATTTCTCCTTATATTCTGAATGTATCATCCCTGCCAATGCAGATTCTTTGCTCGGGAGCCTATGCAGTAGACTTTACTAAGAAACAGAAAGGAAGTGTTAGCCACCCCTCTCACCAAGATTATATTCTCTCTTAATAGAAGCTGTTGATAGATCCTGCGAGGCTACAACACTTGGGGTGTTGACTTGTAGAATGAAATCCTCTGCACACAAGCACAGCAAAATATTTTGGCGAAAAGTAATTATCGGAAATAGTGACACTAGTAAATTAGTTAGCTGCATTTCAGCATGAAGCTTGAGTTACCCCTGCCCGTTCTTGTTCAAGTCCCATTGAAAATCAGCAGTTCAGCTTAATGATGTCACAACATTTGCCAGGCTGTGGGCACTGAAGAGAAGACGTGAAAATGTTCTTACTGAATCAGTTCTCCTCCTCTCACTGAGCACAGCTAAACAGCCCATCTGTCTCACTAACATTGAAACTGTTATCTTTCAAACATCTTTCTATTATTATCATGGGTAGTTCAGAAATGCTTGCCTTAATTTTAGCCCCTGCTCTTGCTATCCAGTTTTGTTGTGCAAGCTTCAGATTTTTCTGAAAGTCTTTAAAATATTGGCACCAAAATTCTCACAAGCCATGGCTTCTCTTGTTGAGATATTTTGAAATCCATCTCCAGCATATCCATCTTGTTTTTAAGCAATTCAAGATGTACATGAGCTAATCCTATATTTTTTTAAAAAAATTAAATCATAACAAAGACTGCTTCCCCCACCCCCATCCTACATGTGAATTGAAGAAGACTGGAGACAGATGGGACTGAAATGATCAGGTTACCTGTTACTAAGGCACATCTGCCAGGACAGTCATATTTCTCACAGGTCAATGGAGGCTGGCTAGGAAAAGCTAATACAAGGAAGAAAATGGATGAAGAAGTTGCCCTCCACCCCACCTCTTGGATTTGACTGATCTGAAAGCTGTATTTGAAGTTGGTCTGGAAAAGAAAGAAAGAAAGAAAGAAAGAAAGAAAGAAAGAAAGAAAGAAAGAAAGAAAGAAAGAAAGAAAGAAAGAAAAGAGGAAGAGGAGGAGGAGGAGGAGGAGGAGGAGGAGAAGGTCTTCTTCTTCTTCTTCTTCTTCTTCTTCTTCTTCTTCTTCTTCTTCTTCTTCTTCTTCTTCTTCTTCTTCTTCTTCTTCTTCTTCTTCTTCGGTAAATACTATAGAGAGGTTGAGAAGTTAGAAGAGGGTATATCGTTCGTTTATTTTACCACTTTAATTTTACTAACTTGACCGTTAGTCCCTAAAGTTTTAACATATGGCTTTACAATTTCAGAGAGAAGGAAAATAAATTTAAGAACACCTCTTTTGGGGAAAAATTCATCCACAATGACTAAGGAAAATAAAAATAAAATAAAAATTAATCTGTTGGGAAAGAAAACAGAATAAAAGTAGCATATGTCAAAGCTAAACATAAAGGGGTCTCTGCTCCAGTCTCTGTGTGCATGTTTAGGACTGATCACTCCATTAATTTGCATTACCCATATTGTCAGTCTTCTGCTTTCCCCAGCATATTTATTTTCAGATCCACAGTTCTGTAAGCAAAGGTTAATTGTCCTGTGAATAGCTTACATTGGAAGGTACTGAATAGTAGGAGGGATTTTCACAGCTACAATCAACTTCCAGATTTTAGTAACATTTTACATAAATGTGTGACAATAAGTAGAGTGCTAATTGTACTGCTATTTTATCATGCTGGTACCAATGTGGGGTTACCTATGGGACAATAGTGTCACAAATAGCACAACTCCTCCCAAATAACTAATTAATCAGATATTAAATGCAAAATCAAAAAGGAATCTTTGCTTACAGCCATAAGAATATTCTATTCTATTCTATTCTATTCTATTCTATTCTATTCTATTCTATTCTATTCTATTCCATTCCATTCCATTCCATTCCATTCCACTCCACTCCACTCCACTCCACTCCACTCCATTCCATTCCATTCCATTCCATTCTATTCTATTCTATTCTATTCTATTCTATTCTCCTGATTACTGATAATCAGACACATAGAAATGTATTCACCAAGACTATTGACTGATTTAAAGGAGTTGTATAAATAGAAAATAAAGTTACCAACTGAGACTGTAACACTGTTAACATTATGAAACAACAATGACGAATACTTTTGGAGAGGGGGGGAAATGCAATCCTTAATAGCATAAAATATAACAATTAGTCAGCTATGATTCGTATAAGACAACACAAATCCTTTGTCACTGTATCAAAATACTTCTCTGACGTCCTCATCTTTCACCATTGTTTTCAATGATGACATTGTCCTTTTTATTTACATTCTCTCTTCAGCGTAGCCGCAAATGCTCTTGTTACATTTGGCAGCAGATGGTTTGACATAGCAGAACAGAAAATGAGTTAATTATTTGAATAAATATATGTAACATTCAAGGGCATGGTAGAAACTAGAAGCCTGGGTAAGGGTAAGGGTAAGGCCTGGTGGAAGGAAAAACAATTTTCTTTATAAATGGATCTAGGAAATGAGAATTGCTGAAAATATTTAAAAAACAGACATTCACATGAACATTTAAGAAGCAAAACATTTATTATAATTCAAAACCTACATTTTTGTTTTCTACATTTCATTTCCTCTCCTTCTCTCCTTTCTTTTTTTTACTCTTCCTCTTTTTCTAGAAATTTAATGCAACTCTAATAAAGAATCTGTAAGGCAAATTATGAATACAATAAGGATACAATATTCTAATATTATACTTCAATCTATTATTCAGTTCCTAAATCTCTCTCTCTCTCTGTCTTTCTCTCTTTGTGTGTCTCCTTCTCTCTCTCATCCATCTATCTATCTGTCTGTCTGTCTGTCTGTCCGTCCGTCCGTCCGTCTATCTGTCTATCTGTCTGTCTATCTATCTATCTATCTATCTATCTATCTATCTATCTATCTATCTATCTATCTATCTATCTATCTATCTATCTATCTATCTATCTATCTATCTATCTATCTATCTTTCTGGGGCTTTTTTTGTCATAGAGTGCCCAGAACGGAGTTCCGGCACCTTTTTTGGATGGAACCTTGTAGGGTAGGCAAGGTGGGTTGTATGATGTGTGTGAGTTCCGGCACCTTTTCTTTTTTCTTTTTTACAAAAAAAGCACTATCTAACATCTATCTGTATATATCTGTATGTTTGTGTGTGTGTGAGTGTGTGTGTGTGTGTGTGTGTGTGTGTGTGTGTGTGAGAGAGAGAGAGAGAGAGAGAGAGAGAGAGAGAGTATTAGCCTTTCCCTGCAACCATGTCTCTGCTTTCAACTCCAATCCAGTTTATGATATTGAAACAGACGTATAGTCTATATCTTAAGCCTCAAATGCACATCTGCCTCTAACTTCCATTAGCAATGAATGAGTTTTTTCATATGCAAGAGGTGTGAAAATGAATATACATTCTGCTGCCCATTTCTGCGAAAGCAGTACAGCTGTATATATGGACATGCCTTGTTTTTATGCCTGCTCCTAAGAATTTGCTTGTGGTTCTGTGCTATCCTGCCTAGCTACTTAATAAGTATACTACTCTAGGACCATCAAGAAGTGCTTTGCTATTCAAGGAAGCCCCTGATTTAAGCAGAGTCTTTTGTAGTTGTATTTTAGAACAAGCTATAAATGTCACACTGTTCTAATCCAACCAAGTTTATATTAAATCATAGCTTCCCATTCCCAACCAGTATAAGGGAAAGGGAAGCTATGATTTAATCTAATCTTGATAAAATCAACTGTTAAAGTAGAATCCATATTGCAGATGCTTCTCAGATTATCCATTTTTCCTCTGAAAGGATGATTAGGTATGGAAAAATTCCATATTTGGCTTTAAGCAAAAAAAAGGGGGGGAGATGGGGGGAAAGTTCTACCTTCGCTCCTGACATCACTGGCTATAATCCTGTTGCCATCAGGAAGCTCCAAATAAAAAGATTGTGGAAGCAAGGCTGAAGAAAATCTCTATGGAGATTCTCAGCCATCCATTGAAGATATTTCGCTTCTCATCCAAGAAGCTTCTTGAATGAGAAGCGAAATGTCTTCAAAAAAAAGAGAAAAAAATCCAGTTGCCTTTTGAAAAAACATTTTTGGAACAACCATGACCTGGATGATTAAGAATCCCCATAGAGATTTTCTTCAACTTTGCCGCCACAATCTTTTTATCTGGAGCCAACAGACAGATTACATTTAGGAAATTTCTGCACACAGCCATCTGAATGGTCACCTGCCCTCCAACTTAACCATCCCTAGTAGTAGAAATTAACTCATATGGCTGCTCATGAAGTCCTTCCAGAAAAGGAAGGAAACTTATTCCTGGGGCAGGTACAGGGTGCTCTTCTTTCCACATTTTAGTCACAAGGATCTTCTGGACTGAATTTGGGAACCCGCAAGAAGTGTTGGCAGTTGAAGTGCTCTGTTAAGAACCAAATTGTTCAAAATCTATGAGAACCAAAATTGAGAAATAGATCCCCTCGCCAGAGAATGGCAGCATGAGGAATTCCTATAGGATACAACGAGTAGCATTATTTGATGCAGGTTTTAGATTGCCTTCTGATGTAGAAGAAGAAAGTGGAACACACAGAAAACAGAGGAACATTTTGTGTTGCTGTCCTACTTGTTCTGTCACCATCCCTCCATCCGTCTCTTTCATCTTACCTGGCATAAAAGCTCTGAGTTATTTTTTTCAACACTAGAAAAAAGAACCCCAGTCAACATGAATGGAAGGTAATGAGAAGCTTAAAGATATTTTATTGGTCTTGATTCAGAGGTAGTTTGATGTACAAATTATGAAAACAATTTCAGGTTGTAATACTATATCCTATTTATTTTAATCAGGAACTAAGGCCTACTGAACTCAGTGGACTTGCCTTTAAACGAACATGTATAGGATTCAGGCAGAGAAATCCAGAATGCAGTTATATTTCAATAATTCCCACTATGCTGAGCATCATTACATAAATATTTGACAGATGCAATATTGAAATTAAAAAAAAAGTAAAAGTGAGGTTTTGTTACATTGTGGTAAATTAAATTTCACTTTAAGAGCAGTAATAAAAAGGCATCAGTTGTATTCAAACACATATGTTGAAGAAGCAGAAACAATTTGTTTAAATTTATAAATTGTATTGTACTCTTTTAAACAGCTATTTGTCTGAGGAAGCTGACCTATCTCATTTTTTTTTAATTATTATAAAAAGACAGATAGGATTTAGCACTGTTTTCTTCAAATTAATCAAAATCTCTATCTCCTTTCTGTTAGTGATAGAAATAGAAGCAGGCAACTTAGATTGTTTATATTTTCAGAGATGTGCAACCATATTTCTCTGTCCCTGTAGGTTCGGTTTATTAAATTACATTTTTAGTCCAGATTTTCTCCACAGAAGCTTAAGGTGATTGTTGCCATTCCTACTGGGACTTTGATGTAACGTTTACTGTAACCAAAGATTTCTTTGCATCACACATGACCAGACATAATTACCCTAAGTGGCAGTGCCTTGTTCTATTTCAACTATTAAAACTGTGAATGAGGGCGTTTCTATCTGCCTATACATTGCCTTTTCTTTGTTTTCTTTTAGCATTCAGCTCAAGGAATGCAAAAGCTTGGTTTTCCTTCCAACCATTTGGCTGATTTGATAGTAATGGGAGCTTTGAATTTGGGTAGAAATGGCATTAATGTGGTTGCCATGATTTGTGTTTTATAGTGCATTTTCAATAGGGTATCTGTGTTAGTCTCTAACAGCTAAAATGATAATTAAAAAAAATCTTGGCAACAAGAATCTAAGAAATGTGTTTTGTGAACTCAGTTCTGGGAAGCAATGAAGATACAATGGAGTCAGAATGGGAAAGGGGGAAGCCAAGTTCTCTAAGAAGACCCCTTCCATTGAAGTTGATTGATTTTCAAGTCCCTTCTACCAGCTTATTTGTGGTTTAGCAATAGTATTGATTTTGGAGAGCTCAGACCTTTCAGCCAATTTTGTGTGCAAAGAAAATTGGTGAAACAGCACACTTCAGCTGCTAAATATCTTAAGGTTGAAAATGCAACAGATGCCTGTAAAACCATTATACTGAGATTTATTGTTGGTGGAAGAAGAGTCAACTGAAGAGAGATATTGACTACACTGGTAAGTTACTGATACTTGCACTATATCTATTTGTTCTTCCCCAGCCATGTATTTCATAACATAAAACTTTGACTTCAAAATGATTACCCAAGAACATACTTATGACTTTTATAGTTCTTATACCATGAATATTTCAGTTGGCTAATCTGAAAATAATTTTAATGCACAACTGCTGATTTGCCAACATAAAAACATACTCAGTCCAATACTCGAACATAACATTTAAAAATTCTGACAATTTGAACTGTTATCTTTCAGCTGGAAGGCATTCATGGGCCCCTAAAACATCTTCAAAGCCACTTCTGAAGACTTAAGACATATACCAGGTTTGGTATGGTATGCTAGAGCTACGCTCCATAAAGAACATTTGGGGAAAGAGCTCCATGAATTATGTAAGCATTTGCAAAATTAAAGGCTTCTACTTTGCTCCTTAATCCCCTGAAATTATCAAATCATGCAAAACAGAATCTCAATTTGGGGGCCAACTTATTCTGGCAATGGGTGTGACAGGCCCTATGTGGTCTTTAGGCTTTTGTTTATTTTGCCAACCCTGTAAAAAATCCTTAGAGCCCTTTGAGACCTGTCACTACATTTCCAGTGTTACAAAAAAAAAAAAAAAGCAATTATTGCATCAGGAGGAGTAATTAACTAGTTTTATTTAATTATTTTAATCTAAGCCCAAATAAATTAAATCATATTTAGATTTTATGTTAGCCTTACTCTGGACCCACTTGCCTACAATTTATTTAAAGGGTAAAATTGACCCACAGTGTCAGATAAATATTTTGCATCCTAATCCTAAACATGACAAATCTATTTGTGTCCAACCTTTATCTCTACATTTCAATGATTGTAGATCATATTCTTTTTAGCCAGAATATCCTATACTACGATTTGAGATAGTGATTGGTGTTACCAGATATTTTAACCACATCTTCACTCATCAGAAAATATTTGTGAGTCTATATCCCACAATTAGAAATAGTAAGATATGTCATCAAGTCAAAACATGGGATGCTATCGCTCTAGGTAAAAAAAAGAAAGAAAAAGAATTACCTGATTTAGCACGTCATGCTTGCAAAAGCTTGATTCAAGCACACAAGAGAATTTTTCCCAATGGTAACAACCATAGATATAATCCACCTCTATGAACATTTCTGAAAAATTTGCTATTTATTTTACTAAGTGATGAATCATGCACATCAGTTTCACCCCATTTTAAAAACTATCCCTTTCAACCTCTCAGCCTGTATCTCTATTTTGGGGGCCTGAAGCTATATTAGAGAACAAATATACTCTCATGATGAGTTTATAGCACAGAGGTCAAATCAAAAGGCATTTGATAATAAGCTTTTGTCGGCTTGGCTTTCCACTCTCCCCTCCCTTCCTTTCCTTTTCCTTCCCCTCCCCACCCCTCCCTGTCCAGATTTTCTGATACAGATTTCCCTATGTAGCTGCATTTTTTTTATTGTTAGTGTTTGCTGTATGCTTTTGCATGCATTAAATCCCCGGGCTAGCAAGCGAACAATGGGTATTGATTTGAATGAGAAAACATTTCAATATTGCTGCCTGTTTGATTAGCTGTCTGCCTTTCAGTGGAGCGAAAAGTCATCAGAAACAACATATTGTTCCTAAGCCTGGCTGGCTGACATTTCTTCTTCTTTCATTGCTGTTGCCTTTCCTGCCGTTCCTTCCACGGGCAAGAGTGATCAAATCCATCAGTGATGCAGGCAGCCAAAAGCCCGACTTGATACTGTGCCGGTATGCTTTCGTGGAGCTATTTTTAATATTTCCTTGTAACTGATTTGTAAGTGAATTGTGCTTAGGCAGTGTCAGAACTTTCATGTCAGCTACTTTAACAGCAAAGAGATCGCTTGATGAATAATTCATTGGGAGGCAATTTTCTCCTAGTCTCTGAGTCATCAATCACAGTTGGCTAAAGAGCCTGGAATTGGCCAGCAAAGTTATATTCACAGGTAGTTTGATTCAAGGGAAAGGAAGCCACGTTCAGTCTGACAGGTCAGATAGCAATAGGTAATGAAAGGTGTCTCCTTTTCAGACTGCTAATGAGGTACAAGAAAGAAGAAGGGGAGGGGAGGGGAGAAGAAAGCAAGGGAGAAAGAAATCTGCACACTGTTGTCTACCTTCCCCCCTTTTTTATTTTACACTCCTCTCCCTCTCTTCTGCTCTTCTTTTCTTCCCCCCACCTTCAAAATATCACTCAGAATTGTAGCCATTGGGTAGTTTTGCCAAACAAAGGTGCAGTTGGATGAAAAACCAGTGTAAATATTTGCACTTTTTTTTTCCTGGCAGAAATCCTACTCTGAAAAGAACCTCTTCAAAAGGGAAAAGTGATTTGATACATGATTGCATGCATTTACCCATGTAATTGAAATAATGAGAGATGATTGCTTTGAGCTAATAGTCATAAGTTACTGGTCTTTTTGTTTAATCCAACCATCAGCTGTCAAGAGCCTCACAGGAACATTGGGGAAGATGCACCAAGGATATCATTTGCATCACCTCAGACTGTAATTTTGTTTTCTTTTTTCTTTTTTCCCCTTCAGCACTGATACAAGCGTTAGATTCTATACAAATCTCCCTGGAGCATAAGCGCTCTAGTGTTGTTTTGATAGGAGAAAAGAGAAATGGAGCACATAGATGCTTACTCCTTGGTGCTTAAATGCTCTCGTGATCACAAATAAAATAAAAGCGCTTTTGGGGGGCAGCCGTCATGCAATGGTTATAAACTTAATTTTGTGGCACAGTCAAGGTATGTCTTTTATTGCTTGAAAAACCCTCGGTTGAGCACCAATTTCAAATATAGATCTCTTCCATCATGAGGCTTATTGTTCCAGCTGACAGATACCTTTGTGGTGTATTCTACATCACCCATTAATTCCCTAAGCACTACCTATTGTATTAATACCAGCTGTCTATGACTATTCAACCAGCTCAAGAAAACAAGCAAAAACAATGGTGCAGTGATGAGTCATAATTTTCATAGTCTTGCTTAATAAGGAGGTGTGAAAAATGTTTTCTAAATATTGTAGCTCTGCTGTTGTCTATATGTGATTATAATGTTTATGCAAGCAGCACAAAACAATGTGTACACAATCAACATCTGGCTACCCAGATTCCTCTGAAGAGAGCAATTCAGGGAAGATTTATTGAGCTCTGTTCAGAATGGGCCAGATTCTGAAAATGCCACAGGAAGCTGATTCCCAAATATTTTTTTGGTACTGAAGTAAGAACTATTTCTGCAAACAGAATATTTAAATTAAAACACATTCTTTCAATGGCAAAGCTACTTGGAATCCAAACTATATAATAGCTGCATAGGAATTTGGTGGCATATTTCTATTATTTTGAGCTTTGTTGTCCCAGGGCCTATCTTACTCTTTTCTAAGCAACTATTTGTTCCACTGTTTTGCACACCTCTCACTAAAGTTCAGATAATTTTCCAAGCTCACTTGATACTATAGATGTTCTGACAGCAAGAACTATGGTGTGGGTAGCTGAAGGCGGGCATTTCTGAAACATAATTCCTTGAAATTATGACTGGCAAGTGTTTGCCCCACCCCTCTTTCCTCAGTCCCCAGGATGTCATATTCTATGCTGGCTATCTCTCTCTCTATAAGCTGCTGTGGACTATTAGCAAAAGTTTGCAATGAAACATGTACAGTTGGTGGGAGGAGAAGGAATAGAGAGGGAGAGATGGAGCGATAATTGGTATACCAGTAAAACCAAGAACATAAACCAACCAAATAAATTATTTTCTCTGAAAAGATATGCTATACTCTTACTTAACACTCCCACTGAAATCAGCTTTGAAATACCTGTACCTAAATCATGTTGTTCAATAATATGCTTATAAGAAATTTGGAAAAATTTAAGGACAGTTTCACTGTTCTATCATCACAAGTCTGTCAGAAATGCAAACAATTATTGTTAAAATTACTAAACCTGCTATGAATGAGTATTGCTTTGCTTTCTTAAATATGATTCAGCGTGACAGCTTAACTTCACTACTTCAAATAAAACATAATAATCTCATGAGAAAAAAAATCCACAGTATAATAAAAGTGAAATCCAAAACTGATGCCAGAACATTACATGAGATCTGGTTTGGTACTGCAAGCAAACAGGACAGGCACAGACTTCAACAGAGAGTTAGGAATGCAGAAAAAACAATTGCAACCAGCCTGCCTTCCATTGAGGACTGTATAATACAGTGGTTCTCAACCTTTTTAATGCCGCGACCCCAACCGGTCGTAAGTCGAGGACTAAACCGGTCGTACGTCGAGGACTAAACCGGTCGTAAGTTGAGGACTACCCAACCAGTCATAAGTCGAGGACTTTCCCTGCCCGGGAGCACCGCGCATGCATGGTTCCGCCCCCTGCACTGGCCAAGGCGTAGCTGGCAAGCGGCAGAGACGGAGCAGGCCGGCCACCAGCTGGCCCAGCCCAAGGGAGGTAAGACACCCGCCAGAAAAGGGGGAAAAAATGGCGGACAAAAAAAATGGCAGACAGCCTTGCTTGGCGACCCCCGTGAAATGGTCGATCGACCCCAAATGGGGTCCCGACCCACATGTTGAGAACCACTGGTATACTACATGGGTCAGAAAGAGGGCTGAGGAAATATCTACAGACCTCTCACATCCTGGACATAAACTGTTTCAACTTCTCCCCTCAGAACACCTCTATAGGGCAATGCATGCCAAAACAACTAGAAACAAAGATAGTTTTTCCCTCCCATGCCATCACACTGCTAAACACCTAATTTCCACAGCACTGTCTTATGCCTAAGGATATGTAATCATGTAGTAGGACTGCATTACTATTATCCTTCTCATTTTCCTATTACCTACTCCTATGGGTATCTTATGACTATCACTTTGTTGGTTGTGTCTTATGATTTATTATCATGATTTATGATTTATCACTTTGTTGCTTATATGTATACTGAAAGCTTATGCAATGGAGACAAATTCCTAGTTTGTCCAATCATATTTGGCCAATAAAGATTATTCTATTCTATTCTATTCTATTCTATTCTATTCTATTCTATTCTATTCTATTCTATTCTATTCTATTATTTCAAGTTGGTGGGATGAGAATATTACAATGGCTTGCAAGGTAGTCTTTAGATTACAGATTCTGGCTTCCATAGAATAGAACAAGAATGGTTGGAGTAAAATTGATTTGGTTGCACTTGGAGAACACTGGCCCCAATATACTAAAACTGATCAGTACTGTCCATATATTTAGCAAGATATGGGCTATGTGACATGTCTGCCAATGTAGTCTATACCTCTAAAAAGGATTAAATAAAAGCTCCCATGAACAAAGCCATGATGAACTATGTGCCAACCCGGTGATAATCATAATATATAGAAGATTGGAACTTGGGATGTAGTACTAATAAATGATATATAATGTAAATTAACAAATTAAATAAACAGAAGAAAAATAGTTATGTGTATTTAGAACTAAAAGACTAATTCAATAGATCTTAGTGAAGGCAATCTTGTCTTATTGAGTGATGTTGATGAATATATGCAAGGAAGTAAAGGTACAGTTTGGTTTCTCTCAAACATAGCTACCTTAGTCTTTGATACATTGATCTGCGATCCATATTCACCATTGCATCATACAGCTGAGCTGAAATTAGCCACAAATCATTCTTCTTCCTAGCCAACAACATAGCATTATCTTCATACAAAAATGATAGCAAATTTATATCTCCAAGAAGCATACCTCCACCAAACATTTCTTAGACACTGATTCACAAAAAACATAGGTCATCACACATCAGTGTCTTCCCTGCACAATATTTAAATATCTATTAATCATCTCATTTATTTTATACATGCTTTACATTCCTTGCATACCATTCTCATCATATTTAGTAACCTACCTTCAACTTGGTATTCTTGCTTGCAAGGCTATGCTATAAGTATTTCAAAATTCTATTCATTTCATCATCTATTTTTTTTTAAAAAAAATCAACACATGTAACTAATGGTAATTTTCACATGCATTTATTTTTCAGTAAGTTACTAGAAAAAGAAAATGTGATTTGTACACCTCCTGCCTAGCATAAAGATATACTGCATCCTTCAAATATTCATTCATTCATTCATTCGTTCGTTCGTTCGTTCGTTCATTCGTTCGTTCATTTGTTCGTTTATTCATTCATTCATTCATTCATTCATTCATTCATTCACTATTTCAATCAGAATTCTGCCAATCATCTTCCCAGAACATTTATCAAACTATTTCCTTTGTACTATTTGTATTTACCTACTTTATTTTCACCAAGATTTCTCTGCATTTTTCTGCCTTTTTTAACCTCTTTATTCTCTGACTACATTCTATTGTTTTTTCTACAAAGACAGCATTGAGAAGAACCATGGTGGTGCAGTGGTTAGAATGCAGTATCGCAGAGTAACTCACTGCTCATTCCAGGAGTTTGATTCTCACCAGCTCAAAGTTGATTCAGCCTTCCATCCTTCTGAGGTTGGTAGAATAAAAACCCAGATTGTTGAGGGCACTATGCTGATTTTGTAAACTGGTTAGATAGGGTTGTGAAATACTGTGAGGCCGTATATAAGTCTAAGTGCTATTGCTATTCAATATTTTTCTCTAAACCTACATTTTTGTAGCAGTTATCCTCTTAAGTACATTTTTTTCTCATCCACAGGCTCTTTCACTTCATTATTTCATTATTTCACACAACTTTTTTCATATTTCCTGTTAGCACTTCTTTACATGATTCTGTGGGATTTAGCAATATGATTCCTTTCTTTCTTCAAAGCAGTTCCCGCATCCACTTTCTATGCATTCTGCTGGGAGATCAGTCTGTATTCTGATGCTTTTCCATATAGGTTCTGTTCTTTCTTTCCCAAAATCATTCTATTTTCACTCTACTTCTTTCACCGCTTTATTTTTCTTCCATGTCCATTTTTTCCCTAAGAAATATCTGCTCTTGATTTCATGAATTGATCCCTTACTCAGAGTCTCCCATCATCCTCGTATCCTTTACTAATTCTCATCATTTTTCATCATAAGAATCAAATCAATAATAATTTTAAATTTATATTCAATTATTTTGTTATTTCAACCAATTCCTGTTTAAATCACATATTCAAAACATTGATTTTTTTTCTAAGCAGATAGTCACCATCATCACTCTCATTCATCTTTGGGTCTTGAAAAGATCCGGTCACTTTTTTTCTGTGTTTTACATACACATCACTTTATTTGAATGTCAATCAGGGCAGAGAAATTGAATTTGTACATACTGTAAGCTATTCCCTAAATACTGTAGGAGCGGATTGATTATAGTGACAAAAAAAAAATCAGAAGTAGCTGATAGAACCTTTTCTGGCTAACAAAAGGAATAAGTTCTGTGAGTTGCAGATCACTTCTTATTTTTCCAAAATGTTCATTTTCATGTCTGCCCCAGAGTGTCCGGGGAAGGAGGGGATTGAAATGCTCCAATATTACTTTCTTTTGAGCCCTGATGTCCTGATGACATCCCCTAATTTCATATAAAGTCTTTTCTCTTTGTCTCATTAAGATAATAGTTTTTACATGCTTCTGGCATCCGTATCCTAGAATCTTCTTGAAAGAACTTCTTTTAATCTGTTTCCAGGACTCTTGCTTCTGACTGATTTCTTTTGCTTGACCATAACCTGGGTGACACATTTCTAAGTACTTTGTATTTGCTTCAGTATTACACAGCATTTCTTGCCTTGGTCATCTTGACTTTCTTTTCTTTTGTAATGAGGATGTCATCCTTGTTATTTTTTTCACTCTTTTTCCACAACATTGTAAGACATTGTCTTGTTGACACTCTGTCCAATCAATTTTCCAAATTTATGGTTGTCTGACTTTGGGGGATCTTCTCATTATTGTCCATATGACATCAGTAGATTCTTCTTTGCTCTTGTTCTTTTTGTGTGATTTCTTCAAACCCTTAAAAATTCTGCTTATTTGTCACTCACACATACTTTAAGATTGTGAGATAGACCAGATGAGAAATATGACCAGATGAGCTAATTCTACTTTGTTGTAAGGTTACATTTGCAGAATTATACCAGTCTGAAAATACTTCTCTCCCTGCCTACCTCCCTCTCATCCTCTTTGCACTCTAAAACTAGGGTGTGTATTTTCTGAGCCACTTGCCCTACCCACATTCTGACTGTGGGCTTTTATCTGACTGCTCCTTTGGTTGGGTCCCTTGCCTTGTCTCCCAAGGACATTCTTACATACCATTACACATATGAACAACCAGCTGCACAAAGAAGTCCAGTGGTTTCCCAACAGATGGCCTTCAGAGACAGTCACGCTGCCATCACACTAATAGCCATTGATTCCCATGATTTCCATGAATAAAATGGCTATGTACAAAAAAAATAACTATACTGTATACAAATCATTATTTTAACTACAGTTGGTTATAATGCACACAAATCAATATGAAGGGTTAGATATGTTCTCATATAATATACCTGAAATCACTATATTTCACCACAAAACTAACTCTGGGCAGACTCAAAACACTTAAAAAAAATCTATATGTCAAGCCTTCAGAAAAGATGTGAGGGATTTGCAGCATTTCCCCTTTGGGGCTACTAAGACTTAAAAACAATGATAACCTGCTGAAACCAATCTTCTTACTGAAAGATGGGATTAAGAGGCAGTGTTGAGAGTGTCAGTCACTAAAGTGGTTGACTTAACACTGCATGATAGCACTTTGCCCCAAAGTGAAAAGTGGTATTTTTGTGGCAAGCTTAGCCAAAAGAACAATGAGTTAAGAAAGCTTTGGGGTTATAGAAAGGAAATTGGTAAATTATTGAGCTTCTGACCCAAGGAAAGTTACTCATCTGAGGAAGTAAATTGGCTAGGCACGTCAAATTTCTGAATACACTCTTGCACAGACCAAAAAAGTAATGAAGTGTCGATTAAAACCAATGTTACTACTACAAGTTTCTATGTCAATTCTCACTATCTTTTCTGTTCAGAAAGTAAACATCTGCACTGGGGAGCCTCATTCATTTTAGTAAGTTCCTTAAGGGAAGAGTCTAAACTATGCAGAGCATTAGGGTAGAGGATTTCTACCGTTCATTGCAGATAACCATTCTCTACATTTAAAGGTCAATAAAAGGTGACATTGGGCAACTGCACGCATTCTCACTTCCTTCCTAATACATAGAGATTAAATTTTAATAAAATATGCCTAAAGTTCTGTAAAGTTTAGTTTATGTTATTTATTTATTCAGTTTGTATGACTACCAATCTCACATTTGTGATTCTGCTGGCTCACAATTAAAACATAAACAATACAAATAAAATCATAAACAGTATAAAAAAACAGACAAAGAAACAAATGTTAAAAATAATTAAAATCATACAATATAGTCTTTGTGAGAGCACAGACATTCAAAAACAGCACAGCCATTGTAAGAGTTCCTTGATGCCCAAGGCTGGTCTTCAAGCTCTTCTGGAAGGCCACCAAGGACAGGACTAGCCTTGGGGAAGGAGGGGGGAATGGTGTTTTATAGGGTGAATGCAGCAGCAGTAAAGGCTCTCTTCCTAGGGCCCATCAAATGATACCATCTAGAGCAGGGGTCCTCAACCTTGGCAACTTTAAGACTTGTGGACTTCAATTCCCAGAATTCCTCAGCCAGCAAAGCTGGATGAGGAATTCTGGGAGTTGAAGTCCACAAGTCTTAAAGTTGCCAAGGTTGAGGACCCTTGATCTAGAGTAAAAGATCTACAAGAAGCCACTTCTATTGGACTTGATTGAAGAAATATATGTCACTGAGATGTGGCAGTCCCTCAAATAACCCAGCCCTATGCCAGGTAAGGCTTTGTGGTTATCACCTTGAATTGGACCAGGAAGCAGATTGGACCAGAAATTGAATTGGACCAGGAAGCAAAGTGGTAGGTAGTGCATCTCACAGAACAGAGGTATAATACATGCAGATCTATGTATGCACATAGCTACCTATTCCACTGCATTCTGTACCAACTGAAGCTTTTAATATTTGCTATTAAATTGCTAATTGTGACAATCATACCTCATTTCTTTTTAAAAGGCCACCCTAAATGCACATCCATATTTTTTTTTATTAAGAAGAGATGATGGGAATGGAATCTGAGAAGCAAGAGTAAGGTACTTTGCCCTCTACCCCTATTCTGGGAAGGAATGGAAATCACATGCAAGAAAATAAGTCTTTTAGAGAGAGAGTATTTTGAACTGGTCAGAAAGGCAGCTTTCTTGTCATTCAGAAGTCCAGGTGCATAACGCCTTCTTGATGCTACCAAATGCTTCAAACTACTGCTGCAAATACCCTGTGAATGGCACAGAGGCAATGCACCATGGCTGTCAAAGACATTCCTGGAAATGTTCATCATCATATAATGTAAATCAAAAGGGCATTTGCAGCAATATTTTCAGACCACAGACTGAGGCTACCACTTAGACCACGGGTGTCAAACTCAATTTCATTGAGGGCCACATCAGCATTGCGGTTGCCCTCGGGGGGGCAGGTGGGTGTGGCCAGGGTAGGTGCGGCCTACTGGGTGGGCGTGGATGGAGTGGGTGTGGCGTACTGGGTGGGCGTGGCTAGCTCTACATCATTTGCGTCAAGGGTGCCTGTGGGGGCCTGGGCAGGAGTGGGACAGATCTGAGGGTCTCTGGCAGAAAGGTGTGGGACTAGGGCAGAGCCCATCAAGCTGGATATGTGAAGTAGGCAAGGGCCATTTTCTGGCCACTTCCAGGTGATGGTGCATTTCTTCGTTCCTCACAAAGGGTGACACCTCCCCAGCATGCACCCAGGGGGTGGAGCCGATGCGGCAGGGGCTGTTTCCTCGCTGTTTCCAGAAGGCCTTGTGGAGCTAAGACTGAATGCATTTCAGCATAGATGGCCACCATAAAATTGTACATTGGCTCCCAGCCGGCCTGGGCCAGGGCCAAGGCAGCGGAGGCCATTCCCTCACTGTTTCCAGGATGGCTTTGCAGGCCACATGAAACCACTTCGCGGGCCACATCCGGGCCCCGGGCCTTGTGTTTGACATGTCTGACTTAGACTGATGACTGATTTTTGTTAAAGTTTTGAAATAGTGATGAAAAAGGGGAGGGGGGAGAGAATCTAGAGCACTTTGAAAATAATTGCCCACTTCCTTCAAATGTTTGTACCTCCCCACAGAAAATTCCCCTTGACTTGATTTTTGAATTTGTTTTTCCTTTAACCTACAAAGGATGAGTTTGTTTTAGGGATAAGGTGACTTTTAGAACAGAAAATATAAATAGAGCAGACACAGAAAAACAGCAACTACTATTACTACAACACACTCCAACTACAATTGCCAAAATTCAGCTACTTATTATTATGGCTGGTTTTTAGTTCAGGAAAGATGTTATGTTTTTAATTGTTTTAATGTACATTTTAGATAAGATAACATAAGACAACCTTTATTGTCATTTTTATACTGTGGGCACAATGGCACACATCAAAAATGAAATTTAGTTGCCCGCTCTCAAAGTGAAACACATACATAACACACACCTAAACATACTATGAACAACATATGTATAGACCCACATCCCTACATATACATAGCAAATAAATATTAAATATTGTCCATCTTGAATATATAACAGAAGGAGGTAGCTTGAGAGTTCGCAAGGTTAATGCTGTATGGAATGAAACTCTGGCTGAATCTGGATGTTCTGCTTTGGATACCACGAAAAGCCATTTGTTGTTGCTATTGTTCAGTCTCCAAATAGTGTCCCACTCTCTGCAACCCCATGGACCACAGCACTCTAGACCCCCCTGTTCTCCACTGTCTCTCAGAGTCTGCTCAAACCCATGCTCATTGCATCAATGACACTATCTATCTATCTCATCCTCGGCTGTCCCCTTCTCCTTTTTCCTTCAGTCTTTTCCAACCTCAGGATCTTTCCAATGGGACCTCTCTTCTTATTTGATGGCCAAAGTATTTGAGCTTCAGCTTCAATATCTGCCCTACCAAAGAACAGTCAGGGTTGATTTCCTAAGAAGCTACAGTAAATCTATAAATTACGGTAACAACAACACAACATCAATGAATAATTATTCACAGTCAGCATGGCCATCCATTGGGAGTCTGAGAATTGTAAATTCTATTCAGATACTACAGGTTGAGATGACTCACCATGTGAATGCTCCCAGGGAGTCATGGCTATCAGTGACATTACTCAAATGACAGGAGCCACTCATGCACATTCAGTTTAGATATCTGCAGGAGAGATTCCTTCACACATACCACAGAATGTACAAAAGTTTCCGTGTGAGTAACTATCTTGCTCGCGCTGATACTGAAGCCCATGTAATTGTAGATGTGCCAGTTTTCTTCCTGCTGACATTCTTCCCGGGTATGGAAAATTTATAATATTTCAATTAAATAAGGGGCAGGACTTATAAGGAACATTTTCAAGATCAGTAATCTAATTTTGTTAGCCCAAATACACAAGATTACACTTCAGTTTAATATAGTGGCTGTCAGATCAGCATTAGTCATCCATGAAACAATTCACTCTGCAGTTCATTTTAAGATTAAGACCTAGGAACTGAGAACTTCACCTAGTTCCCACAATTAGCAAATGAGGACAAGATCAGATGAATACAAGTCAAGTAACCTTAGGAGCAATCTCTAGTCAACACAAGCATTATCAGCATGCACAAATGCAGGTGAACACATTAATTCACATAATTCAGCTATTTCAGTTCTACTCCAGCAATGAAATTTCTAAGAAGGAATAAGGAGTGAACTAACTAGTCTTAGTTAGATGTACATAATGTTATTTCAGTTGGTGATGATGACTAATGAGTTAAATCCACATTTTCATGCAAGAAATGAGTTTGGGAAAGTGAGGGAACTGAGAGTGCACAAGATCTTATAGATAGAAATGATGCAATCCTGGTCAGTAATCTATCCTGGTTCATGAGTCTCATCATTCAGCTGGTCTTCCAGTTTATAAAGAAATATGACGGGATAATATTGTCTTAGTGAAAAATAAAAAGTTGTGTCAGAAGCCAGAACATTTTAATAGGTTTGCTTCTCATATTCAGGTTTTTTTTTGAGTGAAGGATTCTTTGTTGCTGTTATATAAACTATTACAGGTAGGGAGTGTTTTTAATTGTAAAACTAAATAGACAATATTTTCTATAAATATGTGAACATTTGAGAAGCAAATTATTTTTAAGTATGCCATTTTTCCCCAAAGAGGAAAAGCTTCACTGTTTTAAAATAATATATATGAAGATGAAAATAAAATAATGGTTCATTGTCCTATCCAAGTAAGCTATCTTTGTGGAAGGGGAAAAAACCCCTTCTCATTTTCACAACTACACTGACTAAAAGGCAGTTACCTAGCAACATTTCATTGTGTTTACATTTCATCCAATCTGAGCTCACAGATGTGCTCCTGAAGCTAATATACATACATCATGCAGCCCCTCCTGCTTTGATGAAGAATATGAGCAGTATTAAGCAGATTATGAACTGCTTTCTATATAAACAAATTAAAGAAAATGAATACAAATTCAGTATTCATTGACAATATCTTTCTAAAAATTTACAGTATGTTGTCAGGCACTTAAAAGCAGCCTTCAGTAAGTTGAGCGTGCTTCTAAGTATGAGAAATTCTAGAATTACAGCATGTTATGTTCACATTACTCACCAATTTATGGTTGGGTTGCCGAAAACAGCTTAGTCTTCCTAATATGCCAATATTACAAAGAGTATCCACAGAATCCTACTGTTTCATCAAAATGTCAAAACAAGCATTGTGGTACAAGATTCATCATTTACACTTCATAAAATATATGCTGATGGGGCTGAGCTTGGCATCATGGTATCATCAACTTCCTTCCTCATGGATGCCCTTGTGTACTAATTACAATGCATTGCTTAGAAAAGAGTGAGGATGAGGATAAACCGTTCTAAACCTGTTGACCTGTTTAGTATGATTATAAGTTGCTCCCATCCATAGTACCAGCCAAAGGGACTTCTAATGTATGGTGCACTGCCATTGACTCCAGCCATGAGATGTAATGAGTGGTAGAACATCATCTTATTTGTCTTTTCTAACATGACATGAAAATGCAAATAGCCACAGTAACAACTTGTCCCCACTACATCCTCCAACTCTCTGCTCCACTCATCCTAATCATAAATGATGGGCTAGAAGTGGTTCCTGTCCCATTACAAGGGTTGCTTTTTCAATTATATTAATGTGACATACACAGAATCAGTTCCTAAAAAGCAAGGTTCAGATATGGGATCTTCTTATGACAAACGTACATGTAGTCCTTATTATATAATGCTCTGTTGTGAGAAAGAAAATATAAATTCCACTTAAAAGATTCATATAATGAGGCAAAGCAGAAATCTTTTGTTGTAAGATGACTGTTACTAGAATATTCTTATCTAAATCAACTTATTTTACAATATCGGTTTAGCCAATTACCAAAACTCAAAGCTGTGCACTCAAATATTTTCTCTGCATCTCTTTCCTTTCCTGCTGCCATAAGTCCAGCTTCAATACTTACTGACCAAAAAAGATTATTTTTCTTGAAAAAATATGTGAATCTCCTTTCTCTCCTCTTGTAGCAATAGAAATCCATCTTGCAGAATTTGTTCCAAATAGTTATCCATTTTTTTGTACAGGGGAACATTCATTTTCCCCACATAGTAAAAAAGAATTTTGGTAAAACTCTGAGACTCACGATGACCAAGCTGCCAAAAGGGCTGCTGATCTCACTACTTGCAGCAGGAGAAACAACAAAATTATGGCTGTGGTAGGGAAGCTGTGCTGCAAATGCACTTTGACAAATTGATGGAGAATTTCTTCTCTCCCTGAGAAATTGTTTGAAATGACACTTCTAACTTTCCTATTCACAAATATGGGAAAGAATTCTGGGAGGCCATTTTCACATAACACAAGGTTTTTGTTGCATTTTTGACCAGCAGGATAGCTCTGGATAGAGAGTCCCCACTCTATTGTAACATTGCCTTAATCCTGATTGCTGTACCTCCTGATATGAAATGTTGACTTGATTTGTAAAATTGAGTTCCTTCTCTCAATACCTTGCATCAAAATATTAAAACAGACTTCTTTGGTCTAGATGGCTGCTTTCTCCATGGAAAATGGGTGTCTGCACCTATGTGATTCTCATCCCGAAGCTCCTTCAGACAGAGAAATTGCAACAGCACAACTGGTCTGATCCAGTACTTGAATGGGAAGAACCATTTCATCTGATGGTGCAGCTTCAAAGAGTCCTTCAATCCAAACTTCACTGAAATGAATTGTTGAAGGTCTGCATAGCCCTATATGCTCACAGCATATTTGGCAATGCATGTTGATTTTGCTCCAGATTTATCTGGAGTTTTCTTGATTTCTTGTGATTCTACTAACATCATTTCTACTTCACGTAAGTGCCTAAAATCCAGATTTCATTCCTTAACTCTTGATAAACAAAACAGAAACAAAACCTCGTTTAAGTTGTTATGTGGTAATGGAAACAAGAGTCAAAACAAACTATAACAATTAGTTGCCTTTTTTGCCGATTATGCATTACAACCATTCATTGTGATGTGGAAGAACATGGCCAAAACTATTATCTCAGTATATGACAGCAACTAGCTCAAGTTGGCTGATCTTGGAAGCTAAGCAGAGTCTGCCCTGGTTAATACTTGGTTGGGAACATCTTTGGAATTCCAGTATTGTAGGCTAGACTGGGAAGATGGAAAAAAAATTCTAAAGACGATGGCAAACCACTTCAATAACAATGCTCAGAAAACTGCCTAGCTTCAATCAGCAGACTCTGAGCACAAGTCAGGGGATTTCAAATCCATAGTTTAGTTTAATATATATATGTATCTTGTATACATGGCATGATTACATTACTTCCAAAGGTGATCAGCAGGTGGCGGTAGTATTCTGTCCGTTGCCTCCTTATCCAAAGAGTAACCTATGGTCTGCTTTCACTCAAGGAATGGTTCTCTCCTCTGGCTCCTTGGCATTCAGAACTGTGTCTAAAGAACAGATCATCCAGCACATGGATTATGATATCACTGTAAGCATTTAAATAAAGAGCCTACAACTGGTAAAACATTTTTACCAGAAACTTTAGGCAAAATGGTTACCGTGGCTATTTATAATTACTTTTTTGGTGGTCAAAAGAGCTTACTAACAACGTGACAACCATTTCATCATCTCAAATTTACCGGCAGACTATCCAGAGCAATTTTCTTTGCTTTTCTGATTATGAATACAGTTAGTTTTTTTTCTCTTGAGGAAATTTTCTCCATAAAATCAAGACCCTAGAGCAGGGGTGTCAAACTGCCGGCCGGGGAGGGGGTTCATCATACCGAAGGTGTGCCCACCCCATTGCAGGCAATGCAAAAAGAGTCGCAATATGTCGTGACACATCACATGACGTGGCGAGTTTGACACCTGTGCCCTAGTGAATAGCCTTTATGTAGCAACCTGTTCTCATAAAAGTCTGTGTTCCCTCTTTTGGGAGTCAGAAGGTCATTCTAAAATAATTTTGCTGTTTTTTTAAAAAAATCCATTTTACTCTTTAGTCCTTTATTTTTTCAAATATAAATTTTTATTATTTTCATCATAAAAAAAACACATCACAAGTACATCACAATGCTATAATAAAAGCCCCACCCCCCACCCTCCATCCCCCCGGACTTCCCAAACCTAATCCCAGGATACTATTCAACTAAAAGTAAACTACTATTAATATCCCTAACTCCACAAAATATTATTCTACATAAGTAGGTGAAATATATATATATATATAAAAAAANTGATTCTTCAGATAAGCCGAAATTTTTGCCATTTCAGCAAGATGCGAAACCTTCAATCTCCAGTCCTCCATTGTAGGTAAAACTTTACTCTTCCAATTTTGAGCTATCAACAAACGGGCAGCAGTTAAGCAATACAACATCAAGTTCGTTTCTTTTACATCCAAATTTTGTGTGATACCTAGGAGAAACAACTGAGGCAGAAAAAAAATTCTTCTTTTAAAAATTTGCTGTAAGTTCCACCACAATTTTATCCAAAAGGCCTTAATAACCTTGCAAGTCCACCACATATGAAAAAAAGTTGCATCTTGTTGTCCACACCTCCAGCACTTGGATTCATAATTTTCATAAATGCGAGACATAGTTGCTGGATCCATGTGCCATCTATAAAGCATTTTATAAAAATTCTCACGTAGGTTTTGAGCTTGCGTGAATTTCACATTTCTCACCCATATTTTAGTCCTTTATTTTCATCACTTACATTTCCCTGATTAGTCAACTCAACATATAAACTCTTATAATTTCCTACCATAATATCACCTTTTCCTCTATATTTACACAATCGTTTTTTTCTCTACTTCTTTCCCTTCCTTAGGTTATGTTGTTTAGAATTAGTGCACTAGCCCTTATGGTAAGGCAGGACTTCCTAATCAAATATTTTGTACTTCATGAGAAAATCTTGGGTGTTTTCTTGGTCTTTAATTTTCAGCTCAGCAGGCCTTTTCCTATTTATAAATATATATACATGCATGTAATTTATTATTGTTCACTATTTATGACCTTTGAATGATATTTCCCTCTTTATTTATTTATATTGCAGCTTTATAATTTTTTTTCATTTTTTTAAAATGTAAAAAGTGGTGTACATGCCTAATGCTCCTTTCTTCTTTGATTTTTCCCACAACAACAACATGTTGTTTCAATAGCAGGAAAGCCAACAACAAGCAGTCATTATCACTGTTGCTGCCTGAGAAAGTTATAAATATCCAGGTGGACTCAAGAGGATGGCTGGGGGAAGCTGCTCTCAATAATAAGGCCACCCAATGTCCATCACCTGAACTGGCTCCCTTCTGGTAGAGTTGACATTACCCAATTCTCCCTTTCACATATGTGATTAAAACTCATTCAGTTAAAAATATTCCAACCAATAATCTAACTCAACCAAGGAGGAAATATTTTGTCCCCAAATAAGGAGTAAATTTATTACAGAAAGCCTGAAAGGATTTGATCTCTGAATGAAATCAGCCCAGATTCACTAAGCCGATTCAACACCCAGAATTGGTTTTCAGAATTTTATTTAGCAGATGCAAGTTAGAGAAATAAGATGTATTTTTAACTACATTTATAATGGCACTATCTCTTTAAAATGACCTTTTCTGGCTCCAAACTATTTACCTCCCCTCTATCCGTAGTTGGCTGACCAGCCGTACTCAGTGTGTGATCCTCAATGGAACTGCATCTACATGGAGGGAAGTGTGTAGTGGGGTGCCCCAGGGCTCTGTTCTAGGTCTTCAACATATTCATCAATGATTTGGACGAGGGGATAGATGGGGAACTCATCAAATTTGCAGATGACACTAAGCTGGCAGGAATAGCCAAAACTCCAGAAGACAGGCTTAGGATACAGGAGGATCTGGACAGACTTGAACACTGGGCGCTATCTAACAAAATGAAATTTAATGGTGAAAAAAGTAAGGTTCTACATTTAGGCAAGAAAAACCAAATGTATAAGTATAGTATAGGGGGTATCTTGCTCAATAGTAGTAACAATAGTAGTAGTAGGGATCTCGGAGTCCTAGTGGACAATCATCTAAATATGAGCCAGCAATGTGCTGCAGCTGCCAAAAAAGCCAACACAGTGCTAGGCTGCATTAACAGAGGGATAGAATCAAGATCACACGAAGTATTAATACCACTCTACAATGCCTTGGTAAGGCCACACTTGGAATACTGCATCCAGTTTTGGTCACCACGATGTAAAAAAGATGTTGAGACTCTAGAAAGAGTACAGAGAAGAGCAACAACAATGATTAGGTACTGGAGGTTAAAACATATAAGGAAAGGCTGCTGGAATTGGGTATGTCTAGTTTAATGAAGAGAAGGACGAGGGGGACATGATAGCAGTGTTCCAATATCTCAGGAGCTGCCACAGAGAAGAGGGAGTCAAGCTATTCTCCAAAGCGCCTGAAGGCAGAACAAGAAGCAACGGATGGAAACTAATCAAGGAGAGAAGCAACCTAGAACTAAGGAGAAACTTCCTGACAGTTAGAACAATTAACCAGTGGAACAACCTGCCTCCAGAAGCGGTGAATGCTCCAACACTGGAAGTTTTTAAGAAGAAACTGGATAGCCATTTGTCCAAAATGGTACAGGGTTACCTGCCTGAGCAGGGAGTTGGACTTGATGACCTCCAAGGTCCCTTCCAACTTATTATTATTATTATTATTATTATTATTATTATTATTATTATTATTATGGATTTGTAAGCCAAACTCATAACTTAATAAAACCCCCTGGCATTCAGGCAGCCAGGCATTCAGCAGCAACCAATCTAACAATGAGTAAGATACTACTATTGTTTCACAGTTAAACATGTTATTGGCAATTTTAAGACTTGTGGATTTCAACTCCCAGAATTTCCCACCAGCATGGCTGCCTGGGGAATTCTGGGAGGTTAAGTCCACAAGTCTTCAAGTTACCAAGGTTGGACACTGCTGATGTAATCCCTCAAAAAGCACAGTCCTTCTCTGTGGGGCAAGAGGAAGGTTTCATAACATTAGATGCGTCCAATGATCCAACTATGAAAAATGAATGTTAATATTCCTGCAGTTGTCAGAATAAGCAATGAGAACAATTGTCTTTTTTTCACAGATACAAGGAGAGCTGTAAGGGTAGCTATTCTAAGATGCAACTCCCTGTGTTGTGTCTTTGAAGGTCTCTACTCCATCTTGTTTTGTCTGTTATGGTGAAGTGCTGTCAAACCAGCATCTTGGTATATCACACTTCCTGTAACAAATCTAATAAACCATATAGCCTAGTCATAAAAAGATGAGTATTTCAAGCCACCCAGAATTGCTCAATAGTGAGATGACAGCATATCAATTTAATAAAAAAAAGTAAATCCTGTGGGATTCTGATGAATTACTCTTCATCAGACCTATGCAACCGGGACAGTGATTATTAAGACCAACAAAAGTTGGCACAAATTGCCCATGCCTATATCTGTGGTTATTAGACTCCTACTAGCACTTTCAAACTGATACTTTCCTCATAGGATACTATGTATATGAATAGAGTTCTAAATGACTTCAGAATATTTATTGTTGGAGTCTATTAATCTGGTTATTCTTTTATCTTTTTCTCTAAGTTAATGTGGGAGGTTATCATTATTATGGAAATCTTAGACAAAAAGCAAAACACGATTCTTTTTATTAGCATTTTAATAGCTTCCTTAAAAGTATTTTTTTTTCAACTCTGTTCCAGAACTCAGTAGGAAAAGCTGTATATTCTAGTAGAGAATTCTACTGAGAGGCATAACATTTGCTGTTATATATCTCAGCAATCTTCCAATAAATAATATAAGAGTCTTGTTTGCATTTATCAAAGTGATCCTTAAGCAAATACCCATATGCAGGAAAAAAACTGTGCATATTTATAACTGTAAATTTACATATAACTGCACATAAAATCTGCCATTCCTTTTAAAAATACTTCCTAAGAATTTCCATTAAAGTCATCATGTAATTATACTAAAGATACAAAAAAAAATATGTGTGAAAGAAATGTTCTACAACTGAAAGAGCATTGCTTTGTAAGAATTCTGACATTTTCATTCCCGTTAGTTGTTAAAAGAATAAAAGCTAGTGGAAAGTGTCCATTATAAATGTCCACAAAAAACATTAAGTGGGTAATAATTCAATTTTAACTATGTATACCATAAATTATGGAACACATACTCTATAAATGTATGGCGGGACAACAGATAAGCATTACATCTGGAACATAGTTTGAACCAGTTTTTCTAGGATTTATATTAGCTCAGTTATGCTTATATTTGTCTGCGTTTGTATGTATGTGAGTATGTTTGTGTACCTTGTGCATATTTTCATATATGAATGCTACTCCTTTCTGCCTGCACTTCAGTTTGTTAGTAGGTGATTCCTCCCAAGACTGGACTTGGAATCAAATAGAAAATGTGCCAGAGACGCTTCTTAAAATGTAGAATTTATTTATTTATTTATTTATTTATTTGATTTGTATCCCGCCCTTCTCCTTACCGGACTCAGGGCGGCTGACAGCCTTATAAAACCAATATTACAGTAAATATCAAATTAAAACCAGATTAAAAGGAAATATTTGTAATGGCCTAATAGTTAAAATTTCCCTTAAAAAACCCCACTAAAATTCCCTACGCCAATCCCGCTTGTTGGAAAAGCCATGTCTTTAGGGCGCGGCGGAAGGAGGGGAGATCCGGGATCACCCGGATCTCTGGGGGTAGTTCGTTCCAGAGCGTGGGGGCTCCCACCGAGAAGGCCCTCCCCCTGGGGGTCGCCAGCCGGCACTGTCTGGCTGACGGCACCCTGAGGAGACCCACTCTGTGGGAG